>NC_057861.1:194763025-195008025 GCF_019393635.1 Dromiciops gliroides
TGATTTGTTTAGTTCATTATCTAGACTTAAGGAAGTGATTGAGAAAATGTTAATAATGTAGATTAAACTTAAAAGTCCATCCTATCTACATCCCCCCCTCCCCCCAAGATTTGGTTGTTAAATATTAATCAGTATGCCCTTGATTGAAGGTTTAACTTTCTATGTGTAGGGGTATTTCCTCTTAAATTAAAAAAAAAATTGTGATTCCCCAGGAGTCATTAAGGATATATATGCCTTTCTGTTCCTAAATGGGACTAGAGACCCTCAATTAAAAACTAATGGGTTAAGGGGCAGCTAGGTGGTGCAGTGGATAGAGCACCAGCCCTGGAGTCAGGAGGACCTGAAGTTCAATCTGGCCTCAGACACTTAACACTTACTAGCTGTGTGACCCTGGGCAAGTCACTTAACCCCAATTGCCTCACCAAAAACAAACAAACAAAAAACTAATGGGTTCATTACTGGGGTAAGATCTGAGAAATATATATATGAATGCTAGCAATAAGGTACATGACTACTAATGTGTAACCAGATTTGACTATAATTCATAGGCATGGCTCAATATTGGTGTTCGGAGATCAGGAGCCCACAAAAGGGTAGTCACATGGCCCTACTTCAACTTTATTCTCTGATCTGGTTATCTCTTCTGAAAAACAGAAAAGTGGGGAGCAAAAAAATTCTTCATGTATTCCATTGATGAAAATAGATAAAAGGCTACATTAAAAATGGAGGACAAACAGCTAGAAGTAAAACAAAGAGCAACCAAGAGTCTTTTTTCCTATTCTCTCTCATCTTCATTTTCTGGTAAGATCTGAGAAGTCTGTGTACCCTTATGAAAAAGTAGGCCTATTTAGGCCCTGTAAATATGATCCATTGTCATGCTTCTGCAGTAGGGGTGGGTTTATTTGATCAAATTGCTTGTGAGACATCTCAAAGAATTACAAGACTCAGTGACTCAGTTTCCCAAGTTTTATTATCAGACTGTGATGACCACAGGGAGAGCACCAAGGAGATGTTTCTCAAATAGGGGGATGAAAATGGTTATATTTATAGTGAGAAAAAGTAGATTATCTTCTCATTATCTTAATCCCCTCCTTTGGGAGATGCATGGGAGGTCTTATCCTAATTTGGACTTCCTGGGGTCCTAAGACAACCTCTAAGGTGGGTACCTTTTTCTTTGGAGGTATGTTTTGGGGATTTACAAGTCATAAGGTGAACCTAAGGATGCATTTGGTCTTTTCTGTGCATGTTCCTAAAGACATGCTTAAACTCATCAAACCCAGAGGGTCTCTGTGTTTTTGACATCTCTTTACTTAAGATCTGGATTCTAGGTGTCCTGTCTAGGAATATTAATGGCTATCAATGGTGAATGGTCCCTGGTTACTGTCTCTGTTGATGGTGAGGGTTGATAGGGACAAACCCTCTTGGTAACCGTAAGAACACAAACCTTCATTTCTGTTAACCCTTTTAGGTACTATTGGTAAGGACTCAAGCTTCAGTTTATCTGTTAACCCCTTTTTGCCTCCTCCATCACTTCTTTTGGGAATATCTATATATTTATGCTTTTAATATTGTTGTTAAAGGCCCTATTTTCGTCATGTAGGAGGCATTTTAGACATATTTGCGTCTTTGTATTGGTCTAGGAATTTGCCCTGGGTGTCCATATGCTTGATAGTTTCTGTTAAATGTCTCAATCAAGTAAAATTGTGTCTTTATTTTGTAGGGTTTTGTTCCAAGCACTCTCATATCCAGTCTCTATAAAACCCTGAAAGAATTAGCAACTAACAGATGTGGGTTATAAGTAATGGAGGAGGGAGGATATGTCTTTACTAAAGTCTTCCACTATTTTAACATGTTCAATAAAACTATGACAGAACTGACAGTACCTGTTGATCAGATGTGTGGGCACAAAGAGAGAAAAATCAAAGATTACTCAGATGATTTGAGTCTTTGTGACTAAGAATGGGATGATATCATTGACAGATACTGTAGAGTAAAAAGGGAATTATTTTTTTGGGAGGGGTGAGGCAGTGATTTTCATTTTATACATATTAAAGTTTAGATAATGGCAAGATGTTTAAGTGGAACTGTTTGGTAAACATTGGAGTTATCTTTGATTTTTCTCTCTTTGTGCCCATGCATCTGATAAATCAACAGGTCCTGTTGATATACCAATAATATTACAAGGGTGATGTCTTGACTTGCAAGTGAATTGGATTTAAATGAGGCACAGCTGTGCAAAGTCATCAGCCTCACTCTTTCTTCCAGAGTCATCAAAGTCCAATGGCAAGACAAAAGTCAAGAAGACTGGTGATGGCCCAGGATGTAGTGGGTGACCTTGGCCTTTTAAAATTAAGGTCTTTCCCAGATTTCAGTTGTCTGGCAAAATGCCCACTCAATGACTAAAAGCTAGGTAAGGACTGAGACAAAAGATGGCCTCATTTACCATCGCAAAAGTATTTATGTGGGAGGGGAAAAACCTCAGAGTTTTTGGCCAGAACAGAAAACAATTGCTATTTACACTTGCTCTAAGCCACTAAAATCCAAATAATGAGCAACAGAAGCTTGGACTGGGGCCTATTATTGACCATTTGATATAAGTGAGAGTGATTTGGGTTTAAAGGGTAGTCAAGTAGCTCCATTTTAATATGTAATTGGGAAAAAATAATTATATAAAAAGAACCCACACACAATGTGGTTTTTTTGGGGGGGGGCAATGGGGGTTAAGTGACTTGCCCAGGGTCACACAGCTAGTAAGTGTCAAGTGTCTGAGGCAGGATTTGAACTCAGGTACTCCTGACTCCAGGGCCGGTGCTTTACCCACTGTTCCACCTAGCTTCCCCCACAATGGGTTTTTTAAAAGTCTGTCTTTTCCCAGCTATATTTCAAGAAATCAAAAAAAAAAAAAAAAAGGAAGAGAAGAAGAAGAAAATAGCAGCAGCTTTTCCCAACTCAAACTGGTAAATTGGGCCCCCAGAGGACAGCTACTACTACTCAGAGATTGTTGTTCATCCTTCATTCTCTAAGAGGACCAATGACATCCAGAATTTGATGTCTTGATTTATAGGTAAATTGGATTTAAGTGAGGGAGAGCTGTGCAGTTATCAACCTCATTCTTTTCTCTAGAGTCATCACAGTTCAGTGTCAAAACAATAGTCAAGATGACTGGCAATGGCCCAGAATGTAGTGGATGATCTTTGTATAAATGGAGTATGCATATATCTGTATGTGAAATTATAAATGTGTGTATATACATATATAATTTAATAGTAATATATAATCTTAACTTCTCCAAGTATGGTTAGTCAAAATCATTAGTTCTTTAGGTATTCATTGAATTTAATTTTTTATAACTAGACATGATTTGGTCACAAGCCTCTAATTTCAAGTATAGACAAAAAATAAAGAGTTATATAAACTATTGAAATTGTTTTCAAAGTCAGTTTCAGGGATACATTTGATATAGGTATCAGCTATCTAAATCAATCTGCTCAATGACTATATCACAAAAGACAAAAGGCAAGAAAATATGAAAATTATCAGCTCCAACAAAGGCAATATATTACACTGACCCAAAGAACATAGTTATAGATCACAGAGCTGGAGAAATATTAAAGATTGTCTTCCTTGATTTGCTGATTGAAAAACAAATGAGGCACCAAAGAAGCAAAGTGATTTGTACAATGCCAGATATCTACCTAATAGTAGAGCAAAGAAAATTACTTATATTTCCTAACTCCTCTTCTACCTCTTTTTCTAAGATTCCCTGATGCCTTATCTATATATGTATGATTCCCAACTCATCCTTACTTCAGTATATCATGTCCTTCCCATAAAGATATAAAGGAGGTAGTTATGTCTATGATGGGAACTTTCTCTATTCTTGCAGATCATATCCTACCAATAACTTAGTATGTACCTATGTGAGAGTTTGAGCTGCTAAGTGGCAGAGTGAACAGAGTACTGGCCCTGGAGTCAGAAGGGCCTGAGTTCAAATTTGGCCTCAGATACTTATAAGTTGTGTGACCCTGGGCAAGGCACTTAACCTTCTTTGCCTCAATTTCCTCATTTGTAAAATGACCTGCCAAGAAAATCTTAAATGGGATCATGAAGAATTGGGCCTGACTAATTGACTAAACAACAATTGAGAGTTGCCTGAGTCACCAAGAGGCTGAGACTAGTAAATATTAGAGGTGAGACTTGAACCTCGAGGGTTTTCCTGACTCCAAGTCAATCATTCTAACATATATTCCATGACCAACACTTATCCTGCCGTTAATTACACAAAAGATTGGCAAACTACTGGCAAGGAGCCAAATCCAGACTTTAGAGATATTCCCCCAAGGAGTACAAAAATAGGTGGCAGGCAGGCTTTGGCCCAAGAGCCATAGTTCACTGACCCCTGATTTAGTAGATGCCTAATAAGTGTCTATTGAATTGCATTACTGATAATAATGCTGCCCTGAATGTATATAACTGACTCCAATGACCAACCACGTAGGATATGTACCAGGAATCACTTTTTTTCCAATAGTAGTTGTCTTTTGCTGATGGATATACTCTTTTTCTTTTTCTCTGTCCTGATCTCTGTTGTGATCAACTGCATGTATTTTGGGAGCTGGTTAGAGGAACATTCAAGGATGAACCATGACAAAGTTTATCAGCCCACATGATGACTTTACCCATGACCTTGTCCTCATTAACATTGTGTTCCAGCCAACTAAGCAAACTAGGTCTGTACTTAACTTCTAATTAAAGGATGAACACATTTCTTTTAAAAAGAAATAGTCCTGAAATGTTTTTAAGGAAGAGGTTAACTACTCCCAAATGAGATTTATTCTTTGAATATTTCTAGTGAGCCACTGGACTTTTTAAAACGACAGTCAACTCTAGGTCACACACAGCAGGTGCTTACTCAATTTGAATAAACAAGTATCATTATCTTTCATTTAGAGGGTTTCTCTGCAGGCTCTTTGAAGCATTACCTTGAAAAATGCCATCTGCAAGAGAGTCTCTGTTAACTTTGTCACCTGTAAAGAGAGGCAGAGAACCTCTGTGCATATATGGTGAACTGCCTTCTTCTTTGGTTACATTTCAAGATGGTAGAATTCCAGAGAGGAAGAGGTTTTGAGGTGCACCTAATCATGCTTCAGAGCTAATCTATATTTGCCAATTTACCTCGAGATAGAAACACACTGGCTCCCACCTGAATCTTTAGCCTTGCTCATGAATGGGCATTGCACTGCCAATGTTACCTTATACTTCATTGATATTTTTGACAACCTGGGAGGGAGGACATTGGCACATATTGTGCAAGGATACATTTTAAATTTGGTATTTATTAGTTTTCTAGTACACCAATAGACCTTTGGAAAAAGAGCCCTAAATCCCAAAATAGTCTTCGATGATGATTCATTCTTGAGATAAGAAAAGTACTGAGTTGTTCAATAGTAAGAGTACTTGAATCTTTTATTACAGGTCACCTTTAAAAGTTATGGAACAAATTTTCTTAATTCACTATCCATTTGATGAGTCCACAGGGCACCTCTAAGACTCATACACTTGTTTTTACACAAGTAAATTCAGGAGTAGATGGATCTGTGAATACTATGCCCTCACAATAGCTCAAGAAATGTTTTCAACCCCATGCAGCCAAAACAATGTCAGTGGAGTCTGCCAAAAGAAGTATTAGTGGCTATATTGCTACAGTTCTATTCACTTGTCTGGAAAAAGCCTCAATGTGTTTTCTTCTTTGCTATAGCTATTCTTTGCACATGTGCTCCTGGTGTGAACTGTGTATGGATGTTGCAGAATACACCTCGAGTTGTTTAATCTAAAACAGCACAGCATTCTCTATACCTCCCATGTGTGTTGTAGGAAACAATAATGAATTTTCTTTCCTGGTAATTGGAAAAAGTTTAGAAACTTACTGTTTTTGTTATTCAGTCATTTTTCAATCATGCCCAACTCTTTGTGACCTTATTCTGAATTTTCTGGGCAAAGATACTGAAGTAGTTTTCCATTCCCTTCTCTACCTTATTTCAAAAATTAGGAAACTGCGGTAAACAGGGGTAAGTGACTTGCCCAGGGTCACATAGTTACGAAGTGTCTGAGGCTGGATTTGAACTCAGGAAAATGAGTCTTCCTGAATTCAGGTCCAGCAAGCTGTCCATTGTGCCACCTAGCAGCCCTTGAAGTGTATTAGAGTGGTACAATGGAACAAATGCTGGATCTGGAGTCCAAAGACTTAAGTTTAAATCCTGATTCTGACACTTAATACAAGTGTGACCTTAGGCAAATCACTGAGGCTCTCTGGGTTCCAATTTCCTAATATCTAAATTGAGAGGGCTAGACTGGAAGACCTTTATAATCCCTTATAACTTTATATCTGTGATCCTCTAATTCTATTCTACTCCAAAAAATCCATGACTTCATCAGAGTACATATTGCATACTACAGGACATCACAACCCCTCCAAACTTCTGGTGATAAAATCTGGCCTTATAGCATTGTAAATTCTAATGAAAGCAATAAGAAAGTGAACTCTTTTTTAGCTTTCAACATTTGTTTTTATAAGATTTCTAGTTTCAAATTTTTTCTTCCTCCCTCCTCTCCCTCCCTAAGACAGCAATCAATCTAATAAAGATTATATATGTACAATCACATTAAACATATTTCTGCATTAGTCATTCTGTGAAAGAAGAATCAGAGCAAAAAGGAAAAACCTCAAGAAAAACAAAAATATATATAAATACTATGGTCAATCTGCATCTAGATTCCATAGTTCTTTTTTTCTGGATTTGGAGAGCATTTTCCATCATGAGTCCTTTGGAACTATCTTGGACCATTGTATTGCTGAGAAGAGACAAGTCTATCACAGTTGATCAACACATAATGTTGTTGATACTGTGTACAGTGTTCTCTTGGTTCTGCTCATCTCACTCAGCATCAGTTCATGTAAGTCCTTCCAGGTTTCTCTGAAATCCTCCTGCTCATTGTTTCTTTCAGCACAATAGTATTCCATTACATTCATATACCACAACTTGTTCAGCCATTACCCAACTGTTGGGCATCCCCTTAATTTCCAATTCCTTGCCACCACAAAAAGAGGAGCTACAAATATTTTTGTACATGTGGGTCCTTTTCCCTTTCTATGATCTATTTGGGGAAAAGACCTAATAGTGGTATTGCTGGGTCAGAGGGTATGCACAGCTTTATAGCCCTTTCGGCATAGTTCCAAATTGCTCTCCAGAATGGTTGGATTACTTCACAGCTCCACCAACAATGCATTAGTGTTCCAATTTTTCCACAGCTTCTCCAACATTTATTATAGAAAGTGAATTTTTTAAAGTCATTCACCTGAAAGGGGTATATGAGTGTGTGGGGAAATTCTTCAATTCTTTCCAGGTGGCTTAAAACAATGACATCAGTACCATTTAAAATGGCTCAAGATTGTGCTAATTTTTACACTGTATTTTTCTAAATACCTTACATGAAAAATGTGTTTTACATAACTTGAAAAATGTACATTTAAAACATTTCAATAAATCCTTAATTAGTATTTTTAAGGAAAGCCAGAATAACTACATGGCATGGTGACAGCCAAACAACGGGCATAGAACACAAAGAGCCAAATTAACTGACAAATTTCTAACTCAGAGAAGTTGTATGGAATGAGCCATCCCTTTGTTCCTATATTTTTCCTTACCATGCATTCCCATGGACTCTTGGAGCTGTTTCTTTGTCTCAGTTTCCTGTCTTAGCCCTTTCACTTGGAAGAGCTTTGGTTTGCCTTGAAATGACCTGAGTGCAGATTCTGGTTTGAACCACACACTCTTTCCCTAGTAGGGTTCTTTCTAGACCCTGCCAATTACCGTCAGGTGACACCATCATTCTACTCCCATCACCCTGAAAATGGTCTTAATCTTATCTGCTGCCAGACACCAAAACACCAGGGCTCAGATTAGTCTAATTATTTTAATTTAAAACACAAAAGGAATGACAAAGTCTTCTCAACTAATTAAATTCATTTGCTATAAAGCATCATAAAATGTTATCCAGTAGTTTCAAGTACTTCTAAATTGTTAGAGGATTTTCACATGGCATCTAAAGCCTTTGATGAGGGGTAGGGGGAGTGAATAAGCATTTATATAGTGCCTACTATGTGCCAGGAACTGTACTAAGCAATTGTTACAAATATTATCTCATTTTTTTCCTTGCAACAACCCTGGGAGTTGGGTGTTATTATTATCACAGTTTCATAGTTGAGGAAACTGAAGCAAATAAAGGTTAAGTGACTTCCCCGAGGTGACACTACTAGTATCTGAATTTGAACTCAGATTTTCCTGACTCCAAGCCTTGGGAACTATCCATTGTTACCACCTGCTGCCTCTAATAGACTTACTATTTCAATGAAGAGGTTTCAGACTGGTTCATACCTAGTTCACATTAAGATTATTATTGATTAATTATGTGGATGTAATCTCCTGACCAAGTTGCTATTGCCAGTCACTTTAAGTGGGGTAAAGGATTTTTTTGTTGAATGACTTAATTGACCTTTTACTCATACTAGAAAGCCCCAGAATTGACAGTCAGTTGCCAAAGATTTATTTAATTTTTTTTCCTGTGCCAGGTAGTGTGCTAAGTACTGGGAATACAAATACAAGCAGAAAGAAAGTTCCCGCCCTCAAGGAGTTTATATTCTGATGGGAGATGACACATAAAAGGGAGATGAAAAGGGGGACGGGGAGAGGAATGAAGGTACCCAGTGCAAGTGCACAATAGAAAAAGTCTTGTGCAGAAAATAGAGGAATACAGCCTGGACAGCTAGGTGGCACAGTGGATATAGTACTGGCCCTGGAGCCAGGAGGACCTGAATTCAAATATGAACTCAGGCACTCACAAGCTCTGTGACCCTGGGCAAGTCACTTTACCCTGTTTGCCTCAGTTCCTCATCCATTAAAATGAATTGGACAACGAAATGGCTAAACTACAGTAGCTTTGTCAAGAAAACGCTAGGGGCAGCTAGATGGCGCAGCGGATAGAGCACCGACCCTGGAGTCAGGAGGACCTACCTGAGTTCAAATCCAGCCTCAGACACTTAACACTTACTAGCTGTGTGACCCTGGGCAAGTCACTCGGCCCCAATTGCCTCACTAAAAAAAACCCAAAAAAACCTAAATGGGGTCTCAAAGAATTGGACATGACTGAAAATGACTCAAAACCAACAACAAATGTAGCCTGAGCTGTCACTTAAACACTTTCAGGTTTTCAAAGCATTTTACTTACATGCATTATCTCAGATATCATTTGATCTTTGTAACAACCTCTACATACAAAACTTATTATCCCCATTGTATAGACAGGAAAACTGAGGTTGGAAATTTAGATGATGTCCTGGGGTAAACAGTTTGAGGTAGATTCAAACTAAGTCTTCTTGAATGTTAAGTTCAGCCATAACCCATTTTCCACAGCTGACTGGGAACTTTTGCTATTGAGCAGGTAAAGGGGAATGGATGGAATTTAATGGTCCCTTCCCCTTCTAACTTACTGCTTAAAACATTTTATATCCACATATGCAGAACCCAGGATCCCACAGGCTTGGGTTAAGTGTGCCTGATTAAAGTATTACCTTTACTTAATTCAGAACATGAAGAGAAAAAAAGCATATGGCTTCAATGATTCAGCTTTTATCTGGGGAAAATGGCATTAGACAGACTTCAGTAATTTCTGGGGAAAATTTTAACCTATTTCCTGGTGTTCTTTCAATCTACCACTTACATTGAATAGGCTAAAATATGAATCAGTCTGTATTCATCTTATCCAAATTTGAATTGATTATGTTCCCTTCAAAATTGTTATCTGTTTTAAAGAAATTTTCCACCCTCTCTTCCATTTTCTCTTCATTCTTTCTCTCCTTATTCCCCCAGAACTCAGCTTGGGACCTGATACGTTCCCTTCATCACCAGGAGAATGCTTTTGGGAAATAGTGAACATTACAATGTTTGAAAGCAGGAGGTGGAACACTTTCACATCACTGACCCAGGCAGGCCCCCAGGTCTTAGTCATACTTATCACAGCTTCCTCTGCTCACTACCCAGAGAGCAATTGGAAAGGAGGAAAATTGGGTTGCTATAAAGCAGGACTATTGGAAGGTTGGTAGCTCTTGGAAAATACTTCAATGCTCCAAAAGCCATCATTCCATCAGTGTCAGTATTCTGCTCACTAACTCTGGTCCCAGCCAACCTTGGTGTGTGGTTTCCAAGTATTGATATCTTCCCTCACTATCCTACTCCCCAGCCCACAAATATGTACACACATATGTATATGTATATGTATACATATTATAAATATATGTATATAAGTATATGTGTGTATAGTTATTGTGGGGACCAATTTTTTTTTTTTTTGCGGGGCAACGGGGGTTAAGTGACTTGCCCAGGGTCACACAGCTAGTTAAGTGTCAAGTGTCTGAGGCCAGATTTGAACTCAGGCACTCCTGAATCCAGGGCCGGTGCTTTATCCACTGCACCACCTAGCCGCCCCTGGGGATCAATTTTTAATTGGGGACTGTTAGCTAAGTGGCTTGCTGCAATATTGGGGCAAGGAAGGAAACCAGCAGCTTCCCTCAAAACAGAACAGGATTTATTTTTAACAAGAACGAAAAAAAAAACCCCACAAACAGGATCAGTAGAATCAAGGGAAAGGAAATAAAATGGGGAAAGGGAAATTATATAACATGAAAAAATACCACCGCCCAGGAATCAGCTGAGAATACGCAGTAGAATTCCTGTCTTCTTCCAGCATCCAGCTAGAATGCCCAATTCTCCTCCCCCAATCCCAGAAAAACCCCACACAGCCCCAGCCAATGGGATGGCCGCTCTGACAGTCACATGACTGCCCTCACTAGGCTTCCAACCATTATAATTTTGCCAGGCCCATATAGGCATCAGCAAGTGGTGATGACGTGAGTTGCCAGCGCCATGGCAATGGCTACAACCAGTGGGTGGAGCACAGTTCAGTTTGCCGAGCCCCAGGCCATTGTGCAGAGGCATAAAACCCTCAAATAACAATCAATTCTTTACATTATATAATTTTATAGTTATAAAGGTTAAATATTTTCTCTGCCAGCCCTGTATACGACCTTCTGTCAAGTTCCTGAGTAATTTGACCATTGTCCTTCAACAATCTTCATTGTCATTGTTCTTAAATCTTAAATATACAGTAACACATGCATACACATATAAGTATGTCTTTCTATCATCCATCCATCCATCTACCTACTTCTATCTATCTCTGTTGCAATCAACACTCTGGCAATGAACCTCAGAGTGAACTTTAATTTTCTCAGGACATTACAGTCCTTATTCCCTTCCTTTTCCCTCCTTTTCTCTTCCCACAATAGGGGAAGATTTCTCCAGTTTCTCATTCACCAACGTCTCAAAAACATGCCCTTAGACTTTAATGAGAACCAGCTTAACCCAAGATGTATAATCAATATTTCTATGTACCTGTCATTTCTAATGTTTTAGGGATTCTTACGCTTCATTATTGTTTATTTAATTTCATAATGCCCTTCCTCCTTCCCCTCTAAAAGTGATAAATTGCAGGTGTTCATGTTTAAAAATACTTTAAATTGATTTTGTTTGGAGATTTTCATGAATATCCAAAAACTAAATGCTACTCTGGCATGGGGATCATATGAGGTTAAGGGTAATTCTCAGGAGGTTCTTTAATGGGAAGATGGGACTACTTAACGGCACCAGATTTGTATGAAGTATTCTGAGAGTCATGTGATAGAATTCTTAGTATTCATCACATTTACCATTTCTCACAACAATAATATTCCATTTCATCCAATTTGTTTAACCATACTGCAATCTAGGGACATCTACTTTTTTTTTTAATTCTTTGTTTTCATAAAAAGTACCATTATAGCTTCCTTTCTGCTGACTCCATCATATTCTAGTGAGTTGTCAAAATGACTAACACAAAAGGAAAAATGAGAGGGACACAATACATGTTTTCCAGGCCCTTTAGAAAACATGGTGTTGTCCCTTTGGCTATGTATATGCAAATATACAAGAAAGGTGATATTGTAGATATCAAGGGTATGGACACAAGTTAAGCAAGGAATGACCCATAAATGTTACCATGGCAAGACTGGGTGGTTCTATAATGTTCTTCAACATGCTGTAGGCATTGTTGTAAACAAACATCTTAAGGGCAAGATCCTAGCCAAGAGAATTAATGTACATATTGAGCATATTAAGCACTCTAAGAGCAGAGATAGCTTCCTGAAGAGGGTAAAAGAAAATGACCATAAGAAGAAGGAAGTCAAAGAAAAAGGCACCTGGGTTCAACTGAAATGTCAGCCTGCTCCACCCAGAGAACCACACTTTGTGAGAACCAATGGCATGGAACCTGAGATGCTGGAACCAATCCCCTATGAATTCATGGAATAAATGACTAAAAATATAATAAAACATTCTTGGATTTAAAAAAGAACTATTATAAATAACTTGGTATATATAGGGATTTTCTTCTTATTGATGCCTTCCTTGGGGTAATGGAATCTCTGAACCAAAGGGTAGACATATTAGTCATTTTATTTACATCACTTCATATTGATTTCTAAAAGGGTGATAATGATTTATAGTTCCCAAAATAATATACTAGGGTCCTGATCTTCCAACAACTACTCTTATATTAAATATGCTATTTTTGGTTATCTTTTACTGATTTTCATTGTGTGAGCTAAAACCTTGGAGATGTTTTCATTTACATTTCTCTTATTAGTGATTTGGAGTCTTTCATGTAATGATTAATAGTTTGGAATTCTTCTTTAGAGAATCATTTAATCATATCCCTTTGTTTATATCTGTGTGTATATATATATATTAAACAACATCTATCTTTCTGTTTGTCTGTCTTCTGCCTGTCTATCCTATTTATATATTAGAGATACCAAACCCTTATCATGGAAATTTGACACAAGGTTTTTTGCTTTTTTTTCCTCTCATTTGACAGTATTCTTCCTCATTCTAGGTGTATTAATTCTGATTGTGCAAAAGCTTTTTAATTCATATACCATTATCTATTTTATCCTTTGCAATTGCCTTTATCACTTGTTTGTTTAAGACTACACCCCTGTATAAACAGTTTTTAGAAGAAGAAATAAAAACTATCAGTAGTCATATGAAAAAATGCTTTAAATCACTATTGATTAGAGTAATGCAACTTAAAACTACTCTATTAAATTGGCTGATGTGACAGAAAAAGAAAAGGACAATTGCTAGAGGGAATGTATGAAAATAGAGATACTGATGCACAGTTGGTGGAATTGTGAACTGATCTAACCATTTTGATGAAAAACTTGAAACTGTGCCCAAAGGGCTATAAAACTTTTCATACCTGGGGCAGCTAGATGGGGCAGTGGATAGAGCACTGGCCCTGGAGTCAGGAGGACCTGAGTTCAAATCCAGCCTCAGACACTTAACACTTACTGGCTGTGTGACCCTGAGCAAGTCACTTAACCCCAATTGCCTCACCCCCCCAAAAAAAAAAAACATAAAACAAACAAAAAAAAATTTCTTACCTTTTGACCCAGCAATGCCACTATTAGGTCTGTATCCCAAAGAGATCAAAGAGAAGGGAAAAGGACCTATATGTACAAAAGTATTTATAATATCTCATTTTGTGGGGGCAAAGAACTGGAAATCAAGGGAATATCCATCAGCTAGGGAAAGGCTGAACAAGTCAAGGTAAACAATTGTGATGGAGTGCTATTATGTTATAAGAATTGATGAAGGAGATGGTTTTAAAAAACCCTAGGAAACCTCATATGAACTGATTCAAAGTGAAGTGCGCAGAAAGAAGCAGGAGTTACTGTAATCAGTAACAGCAATATTGTAACAATGTTCAACTCTGAAAGACTTAGTTATTCTAATCAATGCAATGATTAAAGATGATGCCAAAGGACCCATGATGAAAAATGCTATCCACCTCCAGAAAAAACTGATGAACTCAGCACAGATTGAAGCATACTTTTTTCATTTTATTTTTTGGCTTTTTTTTGCAACATGGCTAATATATAAATGTTTTGTGTGTTTTCACTTGTATAATAGATATTGTCCCTTCTGAATGGGTGGGGGAAGGGTGGGAGCAAGAGAGAGAATTTGGAATTCAAAATGTTAAACAACGAATAAATACAATTTTTAAATGTGTTTATATGTATGTATATATGTGTATATCTCCTACCCATAACTGTGAGATTTATATGATGTTTCACTTATGATTTTTTGTAGTATGATCTTTAATATTAATGCCACTATCAATTTTGAATGAATTGGGGAATATAGTGTAAAGTATTAGACTAAGTATTCTTTCTGCCAGACTGCTTTCCAGTTTTCCCAATAGATTTCTGTTGCTCACATTCTTTTCTTTTTGAATTTTGAGTTCCAAATTCTCACTTGTCCCCCACCCACTGAGAAGTCAAACAATATGATACCAATTATACATGTGAACTCTTGCAAAATATTTCTATATTAGTTATATTGCCAAAAAAGGCAAAAAAAAAAACAATGAAGCTAGAAAATTATATTTCAATTTGCACTCAGAGTTCATCAGTTCTCTCTCTGGAGGTAGATAGCATTCTTTCATCATGAGTCCTCTGGAATTTTCTAAGATCACTGTGTTGATCAGAGTAATCAACTCTTTTTTACAGTTGATTATCATTACAATATTGATATCACTGTATACAATAATCTCCCAGATCTTCTCCACTTTGCATCAGTTCATATAGATTTTCCATTATTTTTCTGAAACTATCTCCTTCTTCATTTTGACTAGCACAATAGTACTACATCACAATCATTTGGCATAATTTATTCAGCCATTTCCCAATTAATGACCACCCTTTCAATGTCCAATTCTTTCTCATCACAAAAAAAGCTATTTTAAATACATTTGTACATATAGGTCCTTTTCTTTTTATCTTAGTGGGTACGGACATCAAATTACTATTGCTGGACTGAAGGATATGAACAGTGCATAACTTGTGATTATTCTCTAAAACAGTTGTACCAGTTCACTATGCCACAAATTATTCATTAACGTATGCATTTCCCCACATCTCTTCCAGTATTTGCTCTTTCTGATAGGTGTTAGGTAAAGTGGTACCTCAGAGTTGTTTTAATTTGCCTTTCTCAAAAATAGAGGAATAGAGCATTTTATATGAATATAAGCAGCTTTAATTTCTTCTTCTAAAAACTGCAAATTTATATCCTTTGAGCATTTTCCAGTTTTGATCTAACAAGGATTTATTTCCTCAGTATATTATGTTTTCCAGTTTATGAAATATGAGTTATTTAATTCCATCATTTTTACTTCTCCCTTGTCTACTCCATTGCATTGATCTTTTGATCTAACTTCTGATCTACTTTTGAACTAACACTTTGTTTTGAAGACTACTGCTTTATAATATAGTTGGAGGTCTGGAACTGTTATTTCTACTTATCTTTTAATTATTTCTCTTGACATTCTCAAGCTTACATTTTTTCCAGATGAATTTATTATTATTTTATTGAGTTGTATAAAATATCCCTTTGATGATTTGATTAGTATAGCATTAAAATGTAAATTTTCATTGTTTGTGCTATAATTTTTTATTATATTGGCATTACCCAGCCATGAGCATAGAATATTTCTCAAGCTATACAAGTTGTGTTTTTTCAAGATGCACTTTGTAATTGAATCTATAGAAGTATTTTATGTACTGTGATAGATTGATGGCAATATATTTTATACAATTTGTAGTTATTTGGAATGAAATTTCCCTTTCTGCTTTTGCCCTTCAATTTTGTTATTATATAAAATTCCATTTATTTTATGGTTTATTTTGTAGCCTGATATCTTGCTGAAGCAATTAATTATCTCAATTACTGTCTTTTCTAATTCCCTAGGATTTCCTAAGTAAACAATCATGTCATAAGCAAAGGGATTATTTTATCTCCTCTTTGCATATCTTTATGCCTTTAATTTCATTGTCTTGTCTTATTGTTATTGTTCTGCATTTCCAGAACTATATCAATTAATAGTGGAGTGAGTAGGCATCCTTGATTTACTTCCTTGTTTATATCAAGGATTATGGTAGATCCCTATAGCATATGATGCTTGCTTTTGGTTTTAGCTAAGTATTTTAATATTATAAAATGTCTCTTTATATCTTTTCTTTGTAGGCTTTTTTAGCCTAAATGAATCTTGTACTTAAATATTTACTTAGTATTTTATTTTCCCCAATTATATACAAAAAATTCTAAACATTCATTTAAAAATTTTGAGTTCTAAATTCTCTCCCTTCTTACTCCCCTCTTTGAAAAGGCAAGTAATTTGACAGAGGTTATGCATGTGTAGTCATGGAGCATATTTCCATGTTGTAAAATAAAACAGACCAAAGAAAAAGCCTCTGAGAAAAAAGAAAGAAAGAAAGAAAGAAAATGTAGCTACAATCTGTATTCTGTCTCCATTAACTTTTTTTTTTCTTTTCTTTTCTTGGTGGAGCAATGAGGGTTAAGTGACTTGTCCAGGGTCACACATCTAGTTAAATGTCAAGTGTCTGAGGCTGGATTTGAACTCAGGTCCTCCTGAATTCAGGGCCAGTGCTTTATCCACTTCACCACCTAGCTGCCCCCTCTCCATAAATTTTTTCTCCTGGGATGGATAGCACACTTCTCATCGGAAGTCCTTCAGAATTGTCTTGGATCATTGTATTACCGAGAATACCTCAGTCATTCACAGTTGATCATCATACAATGTTGCTGTTACTGTGTACAATGTTATCCTGGTTCAACATATTTCCCTTTGTATCAGTTCATGTAAGTTTTTCCAGGTTTTTCCATCACAATCACATACCACAACTTGTTCAATCATCTCCCCATTGATGTGCATCCCCTTAATTTTCAATTCTTTGCTACCAGAAAAATGCTGCTATAAATATATTTTTTACATATAGTTCTTTACTTTTTTTGTTTTTTCATCTTTTCTGGGATAGAGACTTAGTAGTGGTATTGCTGAACCAAAGGGCATGCAGTTCTACAGCCCTTTGGGCATAGTTCCAAATTGCTCTGAATAATGGTTGAATCCATTCACAACTCCACTATCAGCATGTTAGTCTTCAATTTCCCCACATCCCCTCCAGCAGTTGTCATTTTCCTTTTTTGTCTTATTAGCCAATTTAATAGGTATGAGGTAGTACCTCAGAATTATTTTAATTTGCTTTTCTCCAATCAATAATAATTTAGAGCATTTTTCCCTCATGGCTATAGATAGCTTTAATTACTTCATTTGAAAACTGGCTTCATATTCTTTGTCCACTTATTAATTTAAGAATTGGGTTTTTTTATAAATTTGAATCAGTTTTCTGCATATTTGAGAAAAGAGGCCTTTATCAGAGAAACTTGATTCAATTTTTTTCTTTCAGTTTCACAGTTACGATTGCTAACTGTATTTCTCTCCTTTCTATTTGACGTCTGGGATTATCCAAAATATATAGACTTTGAAATCTCCCATTACTATTACATTATCTTTGTTTTCTTGGAGTTAAACTATTTTTCCTCTATGAATTTAAATGCTAAGGCATTTGAAAAAGATGAGTTTAATATTCATATTGGTTTGTTGTCTGTGAGTACTTTCAGCATAATATAGTTTCCTTTTTATCCCTTTTTATGTTGTAAATGTTTATTTTTGCTTTTTCTGATAGCATGACTATATGTTCTGCTTTTTTGGATTCACCTAAAGTAAATTTTTTTCTAGCCCTTCATTTTTATTTTCTGTATGTCTTTGTTTTTCAAATGTGTTTCTTGTAAGCAACAGATTGTA
This sequence comes from Dromiciops gliroides, assembly GCF_019393635.1. Lineage (NCBI taxonomy): Eukaryota > Metazoa > Chordata > Mammalia > Microbiotheria > Microbiotheriidae > Dromiciops > Dromiciops gliroides. Next base: position 194,780,900 of record NC_057861.1, read on the forward strand.
GTGTTTTGTTTTCCTAACAAATCACTACTTCACTTTTTGGAAGAATGCTTAATTCATTCACACTTAGTTATGACAGTTGAGTTCATATTTTCCTCCAATTGTTTCTAATATTAGTTCTTTTCCAAATTAGGATTATTTTGTTTTTTCTCTCCCTACGTAAACATAGTTCATTGTCTCTTCACATATTTTAATTTGTTTTTCTTGAAGGAAACTTTATTCCTCCTGGTTTTCTTCATCTCATCCTCAGCCCTTTGAGAGAATTAAGGGGATTACTTTATATTCTGCCCTATTTACATATTATTTTAAATATTCTATTCATTTCTGGACCACACATTTGAGTAAAGAAAATGATAAGTTGGAAAGCATTCAGAGGAGAGAAAATAGAGAAAATTATTGAGATTAAACCGTCAGAGGATAGGTTGGAAGATGATGATGTCATTGAATTGGTTGTTATTGTTTTGTAAAGGGTGCTTGTTCAGTTAAGAGTTAGACTAGACAGTCATTAAGGTCCCTTTAAATTGTCAGATTTTGTGATTCCATGACTATGGCTTTTAGGATTGTGTTGAAATAATTAGATCTGACAGATATTACTATGGAGATAACCTGGTTTATGGATCTCCCCAAAATTGGCTTCTATTGAAACATAAAACAAGGAGCTACATTTTTCATAATTAACATTTAATGTAGTTATAACTACATATATAATCCTATTAATATGTAATTATAACACATGGTTGTATAATATTTATATATTCTTTGTGCCAAGTGCTTTACAATTATTATCTCATTTGTTTTTCACAGTAACCCTGGGAGCCAGGTGATATTCCCATTTTATAGAGGAGGAAGATGAGGCAAAAAGATGCCTGTGATCACACAGATAGTAAATGTGTGAGGCAGGATTTATATTCAAGTCTTCTTGACTCCAGGCCCACTACTCAATCAACTGTACCACACAGCTGCCTTCAGACCTGACAAATAGTTAACCATCCTTAAAGAATTCTAATGAAGATGAGAACTGCCACTGGAGGCACCCCATTTCCCTTTTTGACAACTCTAATCATTGATGAGGTTTTTCTTATATCAACCCTACCAATGGTGTTTGATAGTGTCATGGAAGTTGTCGTGTATAGAGTGCATATGGTAGAAGGATTCCCTAGCAATACAAAATCCTCCAGATGTTTCTATTCACCATTGCCATTGTACTAATTACATCAGAACAGCTGCAGATCTGCTTTGGTAGAGAAACTCTCTCTCTCTCTCTCTCTCTCTCTCTCTCTCTCTCTCTCTCTCTCTCTCTCTCTCTCTCTCTCTTCAGGTTGGCTTCTCTCCAATTTATTATCTTAGAGGCCTGCCTGAGGTACCAATAGGTTCAGTAAATTGACAAGGGTCATTCAGTCACTATGTGTCAGAGGTAGGAATTTAACTCTGTCTTCCTAACTTGAAATCCAGATCTTTACCCAATACACCATATTGTGGAAATTGTGTAGTCCTTTCAGTAATCCTTAAGTGTTCATCACCAAACAAACTACCATTGTCGCCATTACCACCACCAACACCACCAATAAAACCTCACCCCTTTAACTTAGGCATTCTTTCTATGATGTTGTATGTCTTTGAGTTATAGAATATCACAATTTTAAAAGAATCAAAATCATTAATATTCCTGACAGAAATCTACTGGTGCCTGGTGGATCTCTGTAGGTAGCAGCATGTTCTTTATATGTAAAAAGTGATATGAAAGATCAATAACATAAATGATTAGAAAAGGATATTAGTTCTGTTAGAATGAGTGACAATTTGATAGGTAGACCAAATGGCACATTGGTGTCCCTAAGTGGAAAGCCTCTAGAGTATTTAGTGGATTCTCTTTAGAAGGTATATAGAACAACATGGACAAGAATCACCTAGAATGGGAAGGTGAGACAAGGAATTTATCTACACAGGTAGAAAGAATATCCCTACTGCATTTTCATTAGCAGCTCAGATTCAAAATTTGACTTCTATTGTCTTGAAGGAGGAGTGTTACAGATGAGCGAGCACCTGCTAGTTGGCTCCCAATGTATCCCACCAAATCATTCTTACATTTTCAATTAATAGCCAAAAATCAAGTTTCTGCCTTTCCCTATATTTAACATTCTCTGTAGCCCTTAAGCAAAAATTGCTTAATCAATTATTTACAAATAAGTATCAGAAGGTCAACACAGTAGTGCAGTTAGGAACTATTCATGTTTGGGGGTGAAATATATACTAAAGTTGTAATCAGCTCTGTTTCCTCTTCCTCCCTCCATGCATCCAATGAGTTGCTAAGGCCTACTGTATTTCCCTATGCAATGTAGCTCACATATCACCCCTCCTCTCTTCTTCCACTGCTATCACTCTAGCCAAGGCCTTTATCCAGAATTGTGCTGGTAATTGTTTAACAACTAGCTCTTTGGGGGAAAAAATGTGCCCCAAACACATTTTTAATCTGCACTATTAACATTTTCTCCACGACTTTCTTAAGACCAGTAAATAAAACAATAAAGATCCGATTTGTAGCATTTGCCAATTTCTAAAGATTAAATGCTCATACACTGAAAATTTAATAATTGGTTCTTGCAAGCTAGTTCAAGTTGGTTACAGCACACCTGTTGCTTTTTCTTCTAATGTACTTTATTGTAATATGTTGGTTTGAGTTATTATAATAACAGATCCTCCTGACTCCAGTCTATATAACTCTGATTCATCTTGTCCACAACTGCAATTTTCAAAATGTGCTGTTTGATCTTGTCACTCCTCCATTCAAAAAGTTAATTTGTTCCTCTTAGGATACTAAGAAAAGTAATAGGGGCAGCTAGGTGGAGCAGTGGATAAAGCACTGGCCTTGGATTCAGGAGGACCTGAGTTCAAATCCAGCCTCAGACACTTGACACTTACTAGCTGTGTGACCCTGGGCAAGTCACTTACCCCTCATTGCCCCTAAAAAAAAAGTAATAAGCAACTTATTCTGATATTTAGCGCTATCTACAATGTTATCATAACAAAATTTTCCAGTCCTGTCTAATGCTACTTTTCTTAAAAACATAGGATCATAGATTTAGAACTAAGGAGAACTGTACAAATGAAGAAACAGAGGCCCAGAAAAGCTGAGTGATTTGCAGTCAGTGGGAGAGCTAGGAGTCAAACATGGATAGTCTGACTCCAAACAACACGTTTCCAATTTTATCATACTCCTTCTCCTGTAGTCTACATTCTAGTGTGCTTAGACTACCTTTATCTCTATTGTCCTTTTTCCACCATTTATCTCCCTGCCTTTGCTCAGAATATCCCTCATTCCTAGAATTCCCCTTTCACTGTCTCTGCCTGTCCCAATCTCTCCCTTCCTTCAAGGTCCAACTCAGATCCCACTTTTTAAAAAAAGCCTTCTCTACTTTCCCTTTCACCTTCCTTTTTACCATAGTTGAAAGTGATTCCTTCTTCAGATTTCTCATTAATACCTTTCCTTACTCTGTCTTTTCCCTATCTCATTCTCTTTTGTATCAAAGATAATTGACTAGTGTTTGTTCCTCGTGTCAGAGTTCAACAAAATAAAAAGTTGAAAAAAGCAATTAATAAATGAAACTGGAGCTATTTTTCCATTAAAACAAAACAAAACAGATAAACCAATAGCTAAGTTAATTCAATAAAAAAGAGGAAAACCAAATTAGTATTATCAAAATGTTTATTTTTGTTATTCTTCCTGTTAGATTATAAACTCATTGAGAGCAGGACCTATATTCTGTCTTAATGCTCCTAAAACCTGTCACAGTGTCATGCATATACCACATAAATCTTGTATTTAATAGAATTAATGTGATTTGATATTTTGAATAATGCTGTGCTATTTTTGTTCCAATTCCTAAAACCTAGAGACAGCTAGATGGTACAGAGGCTAGGATGCTAGACTCTCATCAGGAAGACCTAAATTCAAATCCAACTTCAGTCACATACTTGTGTGACTGGACAAATCACTTAATCTCTGCCTTGATGTCCTCAACTATAAAATACAGATAATAATAGCACCTACCTCCCAGGGCTGTTGTGAAGATCAAATGAAATAATAATTCAATAGTACTTAGCACAGTGCCTGGCAAATAGCAAGTACAATGTACATTTTTATTACTTGTCCAATTTAACTCTAATTTAGGATGAAGTTTTAGATGTTACAGCCAGCCTTTTTTTTTAAAAGTAAAACCTTCAAGTATTTTAGTTTGAGAATATCTACTTTCATTCATGATATTGCTTTATTGAATTACAATGCTCAAATTCAAAATGAGCTAACTACAGAATTGTGCTCCTTAGCCTAGTGGCCTTATATTCAAGAATTTTATAATAACTCACACTTTAATAGTGGTTGAACAACAATGAAAAAAAATCAAAGCATAATTCCTTTAGTCAGGAGCACAAGAAACACCCTGAAATAGCTAAGAATAATCTTCCTGGTATACATGACATTTAAAAAGCAAATGATACATTGCTAAACATAGCCTATAAATACTAGTCACATTTTTGGTTTTCTGGTGCTTTGTAATTAATTGCGAGTGATTCATGAGTATATATTTCCAAATCAGAAGGAAATGTAGACAGTTGATTCATATTTTTTATGGTGAATAGCAATTTGTAGCTAATAGCTAGGGAGGTCAAATTACTGAGCTGTGCTCAACTGAATTTCCTGAATAACACAGTGGGGGCTTTATGATTTTACAAAACCTCAATATAATCAGAAAGGGTTAAAATCACATTTATTTAAAGTAAATTTTATAAATATGAAATTGGATTGAGTTAATATAAAGGCTTATAAAAATATTTTTTGACTATACTTTAAAAATCAATCTGTATAGAATTTCAGCTCAATGTATTCTGTTAAAGTTGTGTTATTGTTTCTAAACATTAATTTTTTTTAAATTGCTGATTATCATCTCAAATGAAAATTAATGTCCCAGAAAAGGCTAGTGCATTTTACTGCTCTGAGTGATATCCTGGAAGAAAAGGAAGATGAGAGTAGTTTTGCTATTTTGGAATTTCAAGACTAAATTACTTGATTTACCTATTCAAAAGTAGAGAACCAATAAAATTAGGCAAATAGGTTGTGGAGCTGAATAGAGGCTGATAACCAGAACTGCTTTTCAATATCTATAATCTCCTCCATGAATTCTAATTAGTCTAGGATGGCACCACTATTAAATGAAGTAAATTGCAGAAAACTCATTTAATTTAGCCTGTTAGCTATTTGTTCTTAGGTAGTTCTATTTCCTTAAATTTTGCTCCTATTATTATTTTTATCTTTGATCATTGTTGTTGAGTCATTTCAGTTGTGTCTGACTCTTCATGACCCCATCTGAGGTTTTCTTGGCAAAGATGCTGGAACAGTTTGAAATTTTCTTCTTCAGTTCATTTTACAGGTGAGGAAACTGAGGAAAACAGATTTAAGTGACTTGCCCAGTGATTATACCTCTCTTGTAAACATAATTGATATTTTCATAAATAGTTCTACTTTGTAGGGAAAATTACTTGACTACATATTTTAATAAGTTTATCTTGGTCACTCATGAATCTGAAATGTTGAATTGAAAAAGATTCATAATATCATAAATCGATAGCTGGGAAGGATGGAAGTAGTGGGGAGCTATACCTAATAGATTCAATGCTTCTTCAATGACAGTGTGGAAATGTAAGGAATTTTAAAATATATCACAAAGCCAAGATTTTTTTTTCATATCAACTGATGCACTTGGTCCTTCTAGTGTTAAAAAACTCCTTTTTCAGTTCAAATGAAAATATAGAGACATATCATGTCCTCTGGTCTAAAATACTTTCCAGACTTTTCCCTTTAAAGAAATGTACAAAAGGAAATAAAGAGCAAGGTCCTAGGAATAGAGGTTAAGGATGGTAACCTAATTTAACTCTTGTCAAGATCATTGCCTTCTTCACTCCCCTGTAGTGATTGGGTATTGACCTATCTAAGGGTTGTCCACTCTTTCCACATCTCCTAAAGGGATTAAACTATTGATCAGTGGGAGGAAATCCCTTTGATTTGTTCTGGTCACTCAAGACCAGCTAAGGGTCAGTGGAAATCCTGCAATAAGTGGTCAAAGGACAGTGAGCCGTAGGAGTATGCAGAACTCAGTTCAATGGCTCTTAAGTTCTTTGGTTTCTACAAACAAGGGCTTGTTTCATTCTTATATTGATTGTCTAGCCTTAAGAAAGTTATGGACAAAATATAAATACTACAGATTAAACTTTAAAGTTTGTCTTTAGCACACTTTTTCCCCCTCAGAGAATGGGTTGCTAACCATTAACCAGCATACCTCTGGATGAGTAGTTTTGGAAGAAGTTTGGTTCTCTGGAAGTTCTGAAAGATTAAGTGACTGGTGTTCTTTTTTTTTTTAATTTAAAGTTTTGAATTCCAAATTTTATCCCTCCTTCCCTCTTTCCATCCCTCCCCTCCCTCCCCCCTCACTAATATGGTAAGCAATCAGCTATAGGTTTTTTATGTGCAATTATGTAAAACATTTCCATATTAGTCATTTTGTATAAGAAGACTCAAATAAAAGAAAAAAGGAAAGAAGGAAAGTAAAAAATAGCATTCTTCAGTCTATTCAATCAATATCAGTTCTTTCCCTGGAGGAATTTCTTGGATCATTGTATTGCTGAGAATAGTTGTTATTCACAATTCTTCATCAAACAATATTGCTGTTACTCTGTACAATGTTCTCCTGGTTCTGTTCACTTCACTATACTTTAGTACAAGTAAGTTTTTCCAGGTTTTTATGAAATCATCCTGCTTGTCATTTCTTATAGCACAATAATATTCCATCACAATTGTATGCCACAGGTTATTTAGCCATTCCCCAATTGATGAACATCTCTTTTATTTCTAATTCTTAGCCAGCACAAAAAGAGCCGCTATAAATATTTTTATACAGATAAATCCTTTCCCCCTTTTGAGGGGTACGTTACTGGGATATAAACCTAGCAGTGGAATTGCTTGATCAAAGGATTTGCACAGTTTTATAGACTTTTGGCCATAGTTCCAAACTGCCCTCTAGAATGGTTGGATTACTTGACAACTCTACAGACCATTGTTCTTTTTTTTCTTTGAATATAATTTTATTTTGCAAAATATATGTAAAAACAAAATTTTAACATCAATTTTAAAAAGAAACTTTGTGTTCCAACTTCTCTTCCCTCCTCCATTTGCACCCCCACCCACAAGAACTCAAGCAATTCAAAATAAGTTATATAGGAGTAGTCATTGTTCTTTAAGATGAAGTAAAAGGCTAACTCTAAATTGTGTTTTATCATTTTTGGACATTTAATTCATTTAAGATTTCAATATATGTTATCTCAAATTATCTTGGGGTAGAAATCTATTGAAAAGAATGGGGGAACTGTCAGTTTTGGTATTTCTCTCTCAGCTAAAAATGCTTGTATTTAAAAGAATGCTAAATTGTAAGAAATTATTTCTAGTAAACTTTTATTTGAAATGCAGTATACATTATATATGCATACATTTTTTTTTGACAGCAAGAATGCTCACATGATAGACCACTGACTTTTAGGGGTGATTGTATCAGGAGCTCTGTGTGTTTAATGTCTTTCCTCTGCCATCTTTGCTCCACCCCCCCCCCCCCCCTCAGACCACTGACTTTTAAAAAGAAGTTTAATTAATTGGTTGTTTTTGGTGTAGTTAAGACATGGTTTGAAAGTTTACTGAAAATTCCTGAAATGTGAGTTATCATGAAACAGTAAGCCTTAAAATCCTTTATAAAAGTCAGCTATGATTATTTATTTATTTATTTGTTTGTTTGTTTGTTTTGTGGAGCAATGAGGGTTAAGTGACTTGCCCAGGGTCACACAGCTAGTAAGTATCAAGTGTCTTGAGGCCAGACTTGAACTCAGGTCCTCCTGAATCCAGGGCTGGTGCTTTATCCACTGTGCCATCTAGCTGGCCCATCAGTTATTATTATTAAATTGATATTAGGATAAAGGATTGGGAAGGTTTACCATGTTGACATGAACAAATTACCCAACACGTTGTTTTCCCTATAAATCATATTTATAACAAGTTGTTATAGTCCTATCTCCCAGTTCTTATGGAGTCCTATGTTGTTTCTTGATGATCACATCCTTGCCTTGTAAATCGTGTTCTGCCTAGTAACATGGTGACCAAGACTCTGTATCAAACCTCTTTCTCTAGTACTTAGGTTTTGTGTAATTTAAGATTCTAAATGTGGATTCTAATGTGTTCCCCCAGTTTTGGGGGAAACTGACTAAAAATCACTGATAAAACGAGTTTAGGTTTTTAAGGGTTTATTGGAAAATAGAGAGAAAAAGATTGAGAACAGAATTCTAACAGCCTGGCATTCCTATCTTTCCTCAAATCTCCTGTGAAGTCCTCTGCCGCCACCACCATCAAGTCCGGAAGCCAAAAGGGCCAGTGCTCTCTGCGCTTGCTCCCTTTCCTCCTTCCTGTCTCCTCCCAGACCATAGGAGGCTCCTCCAGTTGATTGGCTGGTAGACTTGATAGACAGCACCCATGAGCAAGCGTCATTTCCTGATGCCAAGGAAAAGCCACAATGCCTCTGAAGCATTTTCCTCATGGTGGAGCTCTCCACAGCAAGTCTCCAGTAGGTGGCGTCATTCCAATCATTACAGTTTCTACCTTGCTTTTATGTGGCTAAATTATCAGAGACTGGATATACAAACTTTAAACATAGGTTGAAGAATCACCTCATGACTAGTCTTCACAGCCCTGACACCAGACTTCTGCTAATCACATTCTGCCTACACGGCATTAACTGTCTTCCTCTCCCCTACCTTTAGTATGTACTCTAGAATTTAAATTCACTTTAGACCTAATTATATTCTGACTCATTTGTCCTTTTTCTCCATAGACTAAGTTCTTTGATGTAGATCTACCTTTGGACTAATTTCCTTGCGTGCCTGCCTTTTTGTCTTACTCTCATGTTCCAATCTTTGGCCTTTGTTTGACTCCATGCATGTCTCAACTCTTGGCCTCGGCATTGTCTGATCTGGCCTGTCTCACTACCATCTGAGCCTTAGTACTGACAGAAGTATAACTGACAGGAAATTCCAGTGCAGATCTGAGCTTTCATCAACCATCCTCTCCATAAAGAAAATTAATAAGTGTGGGTAATTATAGGGGAAAAATTGTGATAATTTATTATTATAATTATGATACATTGAAAGGAAGAAGAGAAAAAGGAGAGGGGAACAAGAGCAGAAACCCCTTAAAGCTCAACTCATTATCCATGTTGTCAGATTGTTGGTGATGTGGAGAAATGACAAAGGAAAATGGCCAAAGGGAGTACTGTACAGCAGCAGCTCTGTTTGCATTAAGATCATGAAAGATTATGAAAGTCCGGCAGGTACCATGAGGCATTGACCATTTGGCTTCTGGTGCTACCAGTGACTGGGTAGGCATACTGGTCAATAATGAAACTTCTTCCATCTATATAGAGTTGTAAACTGTCCCTACCCAAAACCATTATAATGATCAATTTGAATTAGTAAATGAAGTTAGCATATTTTCTTCATGTTCTGAGTACCACAAGAAGGCAGGCTACATTGGAACAAGTCAGAAATACCAATACCATACCTGATAGAAATGCTTCAGGACAGATAGCTCTGAATACCACAGTGGGTGAACCACATGTGTGCATGAAATACTTTCATTATGTTCTGGTACTATTTCATAACAAAATTGGAAACAGATCTCACAAGTTATAGGCAAGGGCTTCATATTTTTTATCAACAACATCCTGATTCACAAGTCACATAACAACCTATTTTTGACAACTGTAGGGTAGTCATTTAAAAAAGGTTCATCCCTAAAAATAGATGAAATAAGAGATAAAATAATGCATTTACTATAACCTAAAGAGGAAAAAGTTGAAGATCTTGAGGATTTCTGGAATCTTTATACAAACTCCAGGTATGATAACCATTGATGAATTAAGTAACAAAACAATGCCAATATCTCAAAAAACTGAAACGGAAACAGGAAAACTTAGACAGGAATTTTGAAAAGGTTTTTTTAAATTGGCAACATTAGTTCAACTAACATTATATTAAATTATGCTATTGTGCCTATACAATTATTCTATGCATATATGAATATGCAATTATGTTGAAACAGTTATTTTTTTAAACCTTGTATCTGCTATAATTATGATTAATTAGCCAATTCTTCAAGTATATTTGACAGAAAAACTTCTGGGGATCTGTACTCAGCAGTGAGTGAATTGGCTTTTTAATTGTTTCAAATAGTTTTTTAGTTGATTCTCTAGTATTCTTTAAGTATACCATCATATCATCTGCAAAAAGTGACAGTTTTCTTTCCTCCTTGCAGAGGAACATCTCTTGTAAAAAAGATTTTAAAAATTAAGTAAAAGTTATTCAGAAAAATTTACCAATTAGACTATGTCTAGCACTATATATAATATTCCATATACCACAACTTGTTCAACCTCTCAGATCTATGGAGAAGAGAGCAATTTATGACCAAACAAGAGATAGAGAATACTATGAAAGGCGAAATGGATGTTTTTTATTACATTAAATTAAAAAAAGTTTTGTACAAATAAAAACAATGCAGCCAAAATGAGAAGGGCAACAGCAAGCTGGTAAACAATTTTTACAGCCAGTGTTTCTGATAAAGGCCTCATTTCTAAAATATATAGGGAACTAAGTCAAATTTGTAAGAATCCAAGTCATTCCCTAATTGAGAAATGGTCAGAGGATATGAACAGGCAGTTTTCAGATAAAGAAATCAGAGCTATCTATTTTCATGTGAAAACATGCTCCAAATCACTATTGATTAAAGAAATGCAAATTAAAACAACTCTGAGGTACCACCTGACACCTATCAGATTGGTTAATATGATAGTAAAGGAAAATAATAAATGCTGGAGAAGCTGTGGAAAAATTGGAACACTGATCCATTGTTGGTGGAGTTGTGAACGGATCCAACTATTCTGGAGACAAATTTGGAACTTTGCCCAAAGAGCTATGGTACTGTGCATACCCTTTGACCCAGTAATACCATTACTAGGTCTGTATCCCAAAGAGATCATAGAAAAGGGAAAAGGACCCACACGTACAAAAGTATTTATAGCTGCTCTCTTTGTGGTGGCAAAGCATTGGAAATTGAGGGAATGCCCATCAATTGGGGAAGGGCTGAACAAGTTGTGGTATATGAATATACTGAAATACTACTGTGCTGTAAGATATGATGAGCAGGGGGCAGCTAGGTGGCACAGTGGATCAAGCACTGGCCCTGAATTCAGGAGGACCTGAGTTCATATCTGACCTTAGACACTTGACACTCACTAGCTGTGTGACCCTGGGCAAGCCACTTAATCCTTATTGCCCTGCAAACAAAAAACAAACAAAAAGACCAACAACAACAACAACAAAAACCCAAGCAAACAAAACAAAACAAGAAATGATGAGCAGGGGTTGGCTAGGTGGTGCAGTAGATAAAGCACCAGCCCTGGATTCAGGAGTACCTGAGTTCAAATCTGGCCTCAGACACTTGACACTTACTAGCTGTGTGACCCTGGGCAAGTCACTTAACCCCCATTGCCCTGCACAAAAAAAAAAAAAGAAAAAAAGAAATGATAAGCAGGCAGATTTCAGAAAAACCTGGAAAGACTTAAGTGGACTGATGCTGAGTAAGGTGAGCAGAACCAGGAGAACATCGTACATAGTACTAGCAACATTGTGTGATGATCAACTGTGATAGACTTAGATCTTCTCAGCAGTACAATGATCCAAGAAAATTCCAAAGAACTCATGGTAGAAAATGTTGTCCACATCCAGAAAAAAGAACTTTGTATTCTGAATGCAGATTGAATCCTACTGTTCTATTTTTTGGTTGTTATTTTTTTCTTTTTTTTTTTTGATGTTTTTCCTTTGTGTTCTGATTCTTCTTTCACAATATGACTAATACAGAAATATGTTTAATGTGAGTGTATATGTATAAAACCTATATCAGATTGCTTTCTGTCTTGGGGAGGGGGAAGGAAAGGGAGGGAGAGAGAAAAATTTGAAACTAAAAAATCTTATAAAACAAATGTTGAATACTATCTTTACATGTGACTGGAAAATAATAAAATACTTTTATGATAAAAAAAGATATGGCCCCTCTGAATGGAGCGGAAGAAAGGGAAAAATCAGAAACAAATATGATAGAAAATTAATAAAGCAAAAAAAGATAATATTTTAAAAACAAAATACACTTATATATGCAAGCCAAGGTCAATACCAAAAGCTAATTGCTCATAAATACATTTATGTTTGAGAAAGTGAATATAGTAGCATTTCCTATGATATGAGACTTGATACAAATAAATAAACATCAGATAGTGTCTCTAAAGAGCTTTGATGGGGTTAAAACCATTTATTAGTCCAATAGTAAATGAGTCTATAAGATATAGTGTGGTTCTGTATACTGAAATACTTCTAACAACATTGTCTCCCAATAGCCAGGTTAGAGAAGACTGAGGTGACAGTTAATCACTTTAACCTCCAATTCAGGTGTCTGAAAGCTAAGTGAATCAAGTCTCCTGTAGTGGGGCAAGAATGGCTATGAAGGAGGAAAGACAGACCCACTGTGTATCTATCAGATTCATAAGATTCTAGAAATAAACTTTCTAGAGAATTCTCAACTGATAGTGTTAAAAAGCATTACAGGTAGAGACTTCTTGAGTCTCGATGTAGTTAGCTAGGACTTAGATTTCCAAAGTTTGGGTCCTGCAGTTCTGGAGAGTTGAGAAAGTCAGCAGTGGACAGCTCAGGGGCAGAAGCTGGTTACATTAGAGAGGTCACATGAGTTTCTCCAACCTGAAGGATTAGGTTCCTTCTAATTATCTCTTCTGGTTCTAGAAAGCAATAGGTGAGCTCCCCTTGTCTTTTTTTTGGGGGGGTGGGTAAGACAATTGGGATTAAGTGACTTGCCCAGGGTCACAGAGTTAGTAAGTGTCTGAGGTCGGATTTGAACTCAGGTCTTCCTGAATCCAGGGCTGGTGCTTTATCTACTGTGCCACCTAGCTTCCCCTCCCCATATCTTTTAAGAGCTTGATTCTCTTGGTTCAGAAAAGATAGATAATGACAATCAGTACATTTTTATTAAGATCCTCATATGTGCTAGGCACTGTGCTGAGCCACTTCTGGCACAAATACAAAAAGAGAAAGATAGTCTTTGCCTATAAGGAGCTTACAATGTAATGGGAGAAAATACCACATAAAAGAAAGCAGGAGTATATGTGCGGGAAGATGGGGAGGTACTCAGGACAGAGTCATAGTGAAGAAGCCAAAGAGTCAAAAATGAGTGCTGCAGTGTGGGAAAAGTAGCTGGACCTGAGAGCAAAGGATACTGAACAGAAATGCACAAAAAGGTTCTGGATTGAAAGGCAGCTACAGAGTTGGGTATTAACCAGTACTTGCCCCAACAGCATGACAGAAATTCAAAAAAAAAAAAAAGTACATCAGAATATTGAGGGGTTTCAGAAAAATAAAGGGCAGGTTTTCAGAGGACAGTGTTAGAGGATGACTAGACTAACAGTAATGATTCAGAAAAGGCAGGCTTAGGTTTCTGCAGCTTAAGGAAAACAGGGAGTAAAAACTTGTACCAAAGGGTCAAAGACAGCTTCTCAGATACTCTCATAAAGGTGTGACTATCCCTTTATCAACCTATATTGATGGTTGGCAACCCTTTATCGCCTTGGCTCTAGGTTCAGGAACTGTGCTAGCAATTTATGAGTGATGTCCACATGCTTGATTGTTTATAGATATGATTTGGACAACATCATTTGAGATGAAGGCCAAGTGGGAGCCGGAGTTGAATCTGCTGTGGTACATGGTGAGGAGGGGAGAGTGGGGAATGAGAGTTAAATCCACATGGAGCTATTAGGAAATTCAAATAACCTACAAATTAAATCCAAATACTCAAAGACAAGGGAATCACTGAGGTCTCTTCACCTCTGCTTAACATTATCTTAATGCCATTTATCAATAGTTGAAGGAAATAAGGATATTTAGTCTGCAATAGAGAAGACAAAATAATTGTTCTAAAATATTTGAATCACAGTTAAGTGGAAGAGACTCAAAATTTCTTTCATTGGTCCCAAGTAGTGGACTCAAACTTAAAGCAGTTGCTATATTTACTCTACCAAGTTCACTTCTGAATATGATATAGCCTAGGCAAGTCCCTCCCTTACTATAAGGCATTGCATTTTTCCTGGTGTGGATCCATTGTTATTCTACATCAAACAGGTCATTTCTCATCAGGCTCAACTGCTGTCAGACTCTATCATAAGGCCCATTGTCACGTGACTTAGGTGAGAGAAAGGACAAAGCTCAATACTCCTATACAGAAGCTAACAGAGGTTTTTGTTTGTTTATTTATTTTGGTTTTTTGTTTATTTGTTTGTTTTCCCCAATTTAATGTATCTAAGGAGGTAAAGGACATAAGATGAGTTTTTGGAACCCTACATGTACACACCAAGTTCCATCTCAGCAGCTAACTTAAAAAAAAAAAAGCAAACAAAACAATTCCTCTCTGACACAGTAAGTAGACAAGAAACAGTCATAATATACCTTCACCTACTCTGAAGTAGATGGCAGGGCCCTCCAATATATGTTCTGGTTTTTTGTTTGTTTTGTTTTGTATGTTTTTGGTGAGGGGCAATGAGGGTTAAGTGACTTGACCAGGGTCACACAGCTAGTAAGTGTCAAGTGTCTGATGCCAGATTTGAACTCAGGTCCTCCTGACTCCAGGGCCGGTGCTTGATCCACTGTGCCACCTAGCTGCCCCACTCCAATATACACGTATTCATGCTCGGAATCAAAACTTATCAAACACCCATCCTCCCATTTTCTTCTTCTGCCCCTTGGATGATTGCATTAATCAGAGTACAATACACATTTATGCACTTGAGGACTGGGCTTTTATTGGTCAGCCCCCAGTTATGTTTAAAAAAAAAAATCTAAAGAATAGATAAGAGTAAGGATAACTCTGCAGTTAGATTTAAATGACCTTAGAAATAAAGACTGAAAAACTTGATAGATTAAGGGTTCATTGATGTATTAGGAAGTAAGGCAAATATAATCAAAGAGAATGGGAAAAGGGAGAGAACCAGAGAATGAATAAAGAAAATAGAGTAAAATCCTCAAGAGGACACTCTACACATGGACATCACCAAATAGTCAATATAGAAATCAGATTGTTTATATATTTTGCTGTCAAAGGTAGAGAAGCTGTATATAGTCAGTTAAAACAAGATCTGGAGCTGATTGTGGTTCAGATCATTAGCTTCTAATTGTAAAATTCAGACTTAAATTGAAGAAAATAAGGAGAACTATCAGACCATTTGGTATGACCTAAATAACATTTCTTATGAATATGAAGTAGAAATGATAACTAGATTGAAGGGATTAGGTCTGGTAAATTAGAGTGTCTAAAAAACTATGTACAGAAGTTTGCAATGTTGCACAGGAGTCAGCAGCAACAACAACAACACATTCCAAAAAAAAAGAACAAGAGAGCAAACAACAACAACAACCAAAAACACAAACAAACAAAAACCTGTTTGATGCTGGTGAGGTTTTACAAATAGCTGGAGGAAGGGAAGGAAATCAAAAGGAAAAGTAGAAAGGGAAAGATATACCCAACTGAATGCAGAATTTCATAGAATAGCAAAGAGAAATAAGAAAGTTTTAATGGACAATACAAAAAACAAAATAGAAGAAAACCATAGAATGGGAAAGCCAAGAGGTTTCTTCAAGAAATGTAGAGATATCAAGGGAAATTTCATTTAAAATTTTCCATAGAGGCAGCTAGGTGGCGCAGTGGATAGAGAACCGGCCCTGGAGTCAGGAGTACCTGAGTACAAATCTGGCCTCAGACACTTAACACTTACTAGCTGTGTGACCTTGGGCAAGTCACTTAACCCCAATTGCCTCACTAAAAAAAAAAAAACAATTTTCCATGATAAAAGACCCCATGGTAGGGACTTAACAGAAATAGAAGAGATTAAGAAGAGGTGGCAAAAATATATAGAATTAGACAAGAAAACCCTTAACATCACCAAGAACCACAATGATGTTACTGATCTAGAGCCAGACATCCTAGAGAATGAAGTCAAGTGGGCCTTAGGAAGCATTACTAACAATAAGGCTAGTGGAGGTGACAGAATCCTAGCTGAGCTATTTAAAATTCTAAAAGATGATGCTGTTAAAGCAAGTCACTCAATATTCCAGGAAATTTGGAAAACTCAGCAGTAGCCACTGGATTGAAAAAGATCAATTTACATCCCAATACAAAAGAATGGCATGTCAAGAAATGTTTAAATTACCAAGGAATTGCATTTATTTCAAAGGTTAGCAAGGATTTGCTTCAGATTTTGTGAACTAGGTTTCAGCAATATGTGAACCAAGAATTACTGGAAGAGCAGGCTAGTTTTCAAAGAGGCAGAGGAACTAGAGACCAAACTGCCAACATTTGCTGGATTTTGGAGAAAGCAAGGGAGTTTCAGAAGAAAAAAAGAAGCATCTATTTCTATTTCATTGACTACACTAAAGCCTTTGACCATGTGAATCACAACAAAATGTGGCAAGTCTTCAAAGAGATGGGAGAAACAGATTGTATTACTTGTTTCCTGAGAAACGAAATGTATGTAGGCCAAGAAGCAACAGTTAGAACTGAACATGGAACAATTTATTGGTTTAAGATTGGAAAAGGTGGGCAGCTAGTTGGCACAGTGGATAAAGCACTGGCCCTGGATTTAGGAGGACCTGAGTTCAAATCTGGCCTCAGACACTTGACACTTACTAGCTGTGTGACCCTGGGCAAGTCACTTAACCCTCATTGCCCTGCAAAAAAAAAAAAAAAAAGAAGAACATTAAGATTAGAAAAGGAGTATAACAACAAAGCTCTCTCTCTCTCTCTCTCTCTCTCTCTCTCTCTCTCTCTCTGTATATATATATATATATATATATATATAGTCACTTTATTTTTTTTAACTTATATTCAGGGTGCATCACGTGAAATACCAGACTGAATGAATCAAAATCCAGAATTAAAGCTGCTGGAAGAAAAATCAACAATGTCAGATATGCAGATGATACCACTTTGGTGGTAGAAAGTGGTCAAAAATTAAGAAGCCCCTTGATGAATGTAAAAGAGGACAGTGTAAAAGCTGGCTTGAAGCTTAACAGCAGAAAAATTAAGATCTTGATACCTGGTTCCATCATTCCTGGCAAATGGAGAAGAAATGGAAGCATCGTTGGACTTTCTATTCTTGGTCTCAAAGATCACTGGAGGTAATAATTGCAGTCATGAAATTAAAAGACTTACTCTTTGTAGGGGAAGCTATGGCAAATCTGGACATCATACTAAAAAGCAGAGACATCACCTTGTTGACAAAGTTAAAGCTATGTTTTTTTTTTTTTTTCCAGGAGTAATGTAAGACACGTGACCGAATTAGAGCTTTCAAAGTGTGGCACTAAAAAAAAAATCTGAGAGTCCCTTGGACAGAAAGGAGATAGAATAAGTCAATGCTTAAAGAAAATAATTCAGACTATTCACTGGAAGGTCAAATACTGAAGCTTAAGCTTAAATACTTTGACCACTTAATGAGAAAGTAGGATTCATTGGAAAAGACCCTGATGTTGGGAAAGATTGAAAGCAAAAGAAGGGGACAAGAGAGAATGAGATGGATGGATAGTATCATGGAAACAACAAATATGAACTTGGACAGATTTTGAGAGATAATGAACGATAGAAGGTCCTGGCATGCTATGGTTCATGTGGTCATGACACAACTGAACCAATGAACAACAATAAATTATGTATGAATTTAGTGTTTACACAGTGCTTTCCTCAAAACAACCTTGTAAGGTAAATAGAGTAAATATTATTATCTCCATCAAGTAGATAAGAAGGGGAAGGCTGAGAGGTTAAACAATTTGTTTAATTTCACCAAGCTAGTAAATGGCAGAGGCAAAATTCAAACCCAAGTCATAATATCTGATACTTTATTCAGTGCTATAGTAGGCATAAATAATAGGAGCTTTTTAACTTGATTTGACAAATGTGAGTTATATGATATGACAAGAAATACTGATTATTTGCAGAATCAGAAGAATGGATATACATCTCAGTTCTGACACTAGCCATATGTGTGAACATGAAAATGTTGCTTAGCCTCTGAAATTTCAGTTTCCTCATCTGTAAAATAGAGATGAGAAGCAACATAGCATATTTGATATAGAGCTAGCTTCAGAGTCAGACCCCAGGCAAGGTCCTGTCTCTGACCTATATTGACTGTGACCATGGGCAACTCATTTGACCTCTCACTGACTGGGAGCAGCTATCTAAACTTATAAATTATATACAAGTGCTAATCTAAATCTACAAAAGGGATTCTCGTTGAGATCTGTTTACACTGATGAAATCTCAGGTCTGTTTAAAAAAAGGTGGGGGGATACTATATAAGGTCCTAGCTCAAGGGTGTTGCTGGGAAGAAAATGCTTTATAAACACCAAAATGCTCTATAAATATAAAAATGCAGTCTTATCATTATAAAAGTGATATATGTATATATGTGTGTGAATTTCTATTACTACTGCTATTAATAATCATAACCCCAGGGGCAGCTAGGTGATGCAGTAGATAGAGCACCAGCACTGGATTCAGGAGGACCTGAGTTCAAATCCGGCCACAGACACAACACTTACTAGCTGTGTGACCCTGGGCAAGTCACTTAACCCCCAATTGCCTCACCAAAAAAAAAAAATCATAAACCCATGCTTGTTCTTTTTGATGGAGTTCAGCAGATAGAAATGATCCCAGGGTGAATTGCTATCCTGCTATCATTCTTTTGTATTTATAATTTGTACTAGGTGAATAAGATGACTACTTTTTGTAGTTGAATAAAATATTTTTCTATAATAAAATATTTCTTTCACTAGGTAGCTATATTTTGAAAATGTTTAACTACATAAAGATTATGAGTGGCAGGGAAACATCTATTAAAACATTGTTCTTAAATCTTTATGAATCAATGTAATTGTTATTTTCATTATTATAATCTCATTTTGTTCTGGGGTTCAAATAGAAATAGTCTTGGGAAAATCACAACCTTGTTTTATTTTTTTCATATTCACTTTTCTTGTAGACTATTTCATAGATAGATAAAATAACTGTATTTTATAGTTGAATATAAGTTTTAGGATGTAAGCTCATCCCTAGTAGGCTCACTTAAAACATTTTTGATACATCTACAAAAGCAGACTTCATCCTATGGCAACCTATTCTTCATCTCTTCTGCTATATCATTATACTTTGAAAGCTTTTTTTTTCCCCATGTAGCTTGAAGGTGATGAGTTTTGGGAATTGCAACAGTTATTTTAAAAGTTGCTTTTAAAAATTTTATAAATGAATGCTATGTGTGGGCAATTGTGGACAACAGTTCAATCATTAATACTGGTATAGTTACAGTATAGTTAACAAGCTGAGTTCTCTAGGATATTTTTGAGATTTAAATTTGTAGTTTGGGGATTTCTTTGTCTGTCAGTCCATGAAAGATAGAGAAATCCTGATGTAATAATTCTAGCCCATGTCATGTCTTGCTAGGCATTTAGTAGAGGCTGAATTTTTGTGATGTGTTGTACATTTCTACCATTTTTTCCATAGTTTATATTGCAAAGTCCGGACTCCTTTGTGACAACCTTTTCTGTAATTTGTGGTATTGATGAACTGGTCCTGATTAGGCATCATAAAGCTCTCCATTTTCACACAAAACTACAGGACTCAAACATTTTCTTGATGTGTCTTTGTCAACAAATAGGTTAACTAAACAGTAGTTGACTAAATTCATGCATCTGTAATGCTTGGAGGGTTAAAAACATCCATTCTTGCATCATAACTGTTTCATAGACTCAGTCTGGAAGTAAATCCCTTTCTATTCCATTCAGCATAGGCAATGGTGTGTTTCTGTTATCAGTCAATTAATCAATCAACAAATCTTTATTAAGAGCTTACTATGTGCCAGACATTCTGCTAGACCCTGGGGATACTAATAAAAAGAATTCTCACTCTCAAGGAGCTTACATACTAATGGAGAGAGAACAATGTGTACAAGTATAAAAAGTAAATAAAAGAATAAATGGAAAATATTTAAGTATAAGGTAATTTGAGAAAAAAGGTTTTTGCTGTTATAGAATGATCAAGAAAGGCTAGATGTAGAAGGAGATGCTTTTACTGAATCTTGAAGAGAGGGATTCTCCAAGGAAGAGGTGAAGAGGGAATGTATTCTAGGAATAAGAGATACCCAGTGCAAAGGCAGAGAAGTAAGAGATGGAGGACCACATGTGAAGAACTTATAGAAAGCTACTTTGGCTGGATTGCAGCATGCAGGGAAAAGAGTAATGTGCAAGAAGGCTGAAAACCCTGATTGGGGCAAGATTATGAAAGATTTTTAAAGTTAAATAGAGAAGCTCAAGGAAAAAAACAAAACAAAACAAAACACTGGGATTGGGTAGGTAAATCTGAGTCATCAGCATAGTGATGATGAATAAACCCATGGAAGCTGATTAGGTCACCAAAGAGAAAGAAAAGAGAACAGATACCTAGCCAGAGCCTTGGGGAACATTTACATGTAGGGACATGACATAGATGATGAGAACATCTTAACTCCTGCTCAGTGCTTGCTCCACAAGTGTTTCTGTTAGTTTTCTATCTTGTGACAGAAAAATATCTACCAATTCTTTCCTTTGTGTCAAGGAAAATTAATCTTCCTTCAGTTGCCTTTGGGTGATGGGCCTGGTATTTCACTGATATTGTCTAGATTTGGTTTTAGGGCAGTGTTCAGAGTTCCTATTGTAATTTTACTGTTTTGAAAATGAACAGTAAGACTAGTATTGATTAGGTATTGTTTTGAATGTGTCCTTCCATTTGAAATTAAAGTCTTCATTTCTACATGTTCAGCCAAAGTCCTCATTTTGTTATCTTTTTTCTCAATGTGTTCTGCCTGGAGAAGAAGGGAACTTGTAGGCTTCACCTTCATTCATTGGTTCAATGTGACTTTTTAAAATAATAATAATAATAAATTTATTTATTTAGAATTTTCCCCAAGTTACATGTTGTAATGATTGGAGTGATGCCATCTGCTGGGGAGTTACTGTAGGAAAGCTCTGCCATAAGGAGAAGGCGTCTGAGGGCAAGCCATTCAGTCAGGTCCTAGGTGTCAGGAAGTGACATTTGCTCGTGGGTACTATCAAACCTACCAGCCAATAAACTTGAGGAGCATCCCATTTCTGGGAAGAGGACACAAAGTAGGAAGCTGATGATGCTGGTGGAGGGCTTCTTCCTCTTTTGGTTGGAGACATCGGCTTCGTGGAGGACTTCAGGTGGGAGTTTAGGAAAGCTAGGATTTCCATGCTATAAGAAATCTGTTCTCAATCTTTCTCTTTCTTTTACTATCTTTTAATAAACCCTTAAAAAACTTAAACTCATTTAAATTACACAATGTAAAAACAAATTTTCACATTGATTTTTTAAAACTTTGTGTTCCAAATTCTCTTCCTCCCTTTCTCCCCACCCCTCCCTAAGAACTCAAGCAATTCAATATAAGTTATACATGTGCAGTCAAGCAAAACATCTTCACATTAAACTTTAGAAAGAGGAAGTAAAAAAAAACTTATACTTCAATCTGAATTCAGATACCATCAGTTCTTTCTCTGTAGATGGATTGCATTTTTCAAAAGTCCTTTTGGGGGCAGCTAGGTGGTGCAGTGGATCGAGCACCAGCCCTGGATTCAGGAGGACCTGAGTTCAAATCTGGCCTCAAACACATAACACTTACTAGCTGTGTGACCCTGGGCAAGTCACTTAACCCCCAATTGCCTCACTAAAAAAAAAAAAAAAAGCCCTTCTGATAGCATCCTGCTCATCATTTCTTTCACAGTTACTATTGCTAATTGTATTACCCTCCATCCTATTCCCTCCCCTTGATCTTTACTCTATTTTCCATCTTTCACCCTATCCCTCCTCAAAAGTGTTTTGCTTCTGACTGCCTCCTCCCCCAATCTGCCCTCCCTTCCTTCACCTCTCCCCCCTTATCACCTTCCCCTCCCACTTTCCCACAGTCCAAGTTATATTACTATACCCACTTGAGTGTGTATGTTATTCCCTCTTTGAGCCATTTCTAATGAGAGTAGGGCTCACTCACTCCCCCACTCCTTCCCCATCTTCCCCTCCACTCCATAAGCTTTTTCTTGTTTCTTTTATGTGAGCTACTTTACCTCAGTCCACCTCTCCCTTTCCCTTTCTTCCAGTGCATTCCTCTCATACATTAATTTTATTTTAAATATGTCATCATGGGTCAGCTAGGTGACACAGTGCACAAAGCACCATCTCTGGACCCAGGAGGCCCCAAGCCCAAATCTGGTCCCAGACACAAGCCACCCCCCTCCTTCCTGCTTCCCCCACACACACACATACACACAAAGGATAAACAAAAAATAAATGCTTTACAGATATCATCCCTTCATAATCAATTCCCACCTGTGTGTCTAAATTTATTCCTTTCAGCTTCCCTAATACTGAGAAAGTTCTTATGAGTTAGAAGTTTCATCTTCCCATGAAGGGAAGAAAACAGTTTAAGCTTTTAACATCCCTTATAATTTCTTTGTCCTGTTTACTTTTTTATGCTTCTCTAGGGTCTTATATTTAAAAGTCATATTTTCTATTCAATTCAAGTCTTTTCATCATGAATGCCTGAAAGTCCTCTTTTTTTCATTGAAATCCATATTTTTTCCCTGGAAAGATCATACTCAGTTTTTCTGGGTAGGTGATTCTTGGTTGTAATATCAGTTCTTTTGCCCTATGGATTACTATATTCCATGCCCTCTGATCCTTTAATATAGAAGCTGCTAGATATTGTGCTATCCTGACTGTGACTCCACAGTACTTGAATTTTCTCATTTCATCAGCTTGCAATATTTTCTCCTTGACCTGGGAACTCTGGAATTTGGCTATAATAATCTTGGTGGTTTTCCTTTTGGGATCTCTTTCAGGAGGTGATCAGTGGATTCTTTCAATTTCTATTTTAGCTTCTGCTTCTAGAATATCAAGGCAATATCATGGTTTTCAGGTAGTCCAATAATTTTCAAATCATATCTCTTGGATCTATTTTCCAGGTTAGGTCTTTTCACATTGCCCTCTTTTTAAAATTTTCATTCATTTGTATTTGCTTTATTGTATCTTGATTTCTCATAAAGTCATTAGTTTCTATTTGCTCTATCCTAATTCTTAAGCAATGATTTTCTTCAGAGAGTTTATGTACCTCTTTTTCTATTTGGTCAATTTGGTTTTCAAGCTGTTGACTTTTTTTCATGACCCTCCTGCATCACTCTCATTTCTCTTTCTATTTTTTCTTCTACTTATCTTACTTTTTCCTCTACCTCTCTTTATCTTCAAAGTCCTTTTTGATTGCTTCAATGACCTGAGACCAATTAATATTTTTCTTGGAAGCTTTGGATGTAGTTATCTTGAGGGTATATTTTAATCTACCTTGTCACTAAAGAAACTTAAGATGGTCTGCATCTTTTTTCTGCTTGCTCATTATCCTAGCCTATTTCTTGGCTTTTAACTCCTTCTTAAAGTGAAACACTGCTTCCAGGGCACACTGTCCCAAGCTTCAGGTGGTCCCAAGTGGTACAATTTAAGGAGAGGCACATTCTCAGCTCTCCTGGCCTGTACTTTGGTCTGTAAGTAACCATGGGCCTACTTGCTCTTTTAACCTGTAAGCAGAAATCTGGTTGAATATGGTTGCAAACTTGGTGTGCCTGTGCCCCTCCCTCCTGGGCCTCTGCCACTCAAGTCTGCTTCTTGGGCAGCACAACAGTGCTCTACCTCAGCTCTAGCAGAGACCTCTGCTATCTCTCCTGGCCAACTTCTGGACCCCCTCACTGGTACGTGACCTGAGTTCTAGAAGAAGCCACTGATGCTGATGATTCTGAGGCTCTGGAAGCACAGCTTTCCTGGGTCTGGATCTGTGCAGTGTGGCCATGTTTCCCTCTCACCTGATAGAGCGGACCTTCCCTACTGCCTTTTCAAGCTGTCTTTGGCTGGAAAATGCTCTCACTCTGTTCTTTTGTGGGTTCTTCTGCTCCAGGAATTGTCTCATGACATTATATGGAGGTATGTGGATGGATCCTGTAGGGAGGTCTGTAAGTTACAGCCTTTCCTCTGCCATCTTGGCCCTCTACCCCCCCACACACATGTGACTTTTAAAATAAAATTAAAAACATTCAGTTTCTACCTCTCCTTGGTATATATTAAGAACCTTAGGTTTACTGAAACTAAATGACATTCTGATATCATTGAAGGAAAATTTCATGAAATAAATGAATGTTTTACTAAATGAATGTTTTACTAATGAATGTTTTACTAAATTAATAATAATAATAAATGAGGGAAACAAATTGATGCTATTCATTTGATGAGTATTTTAGTTCAATTCCTCCTGTATTTTGGAAGCATTCACAATTATATTTAGGAGATGTGGCATCTATAGATGAAGATTTAATTAATTTAAAAGCTATATAGGGACATGAATATAAAGCTAGGGACAACACAATGAATTTAAATTGTCGTTGAGATCAAATGAATTCATATTTGTAAAGTGCTTAGCAAAGTGCCTGAATATAGTACTCAATAAATGCTTGTTCTCTTTTTTTCTTTTCCATCCTTCCCTGAAAAAAAAATGCTATCAATTGCTCATAACATTTTTGTTAGCACTTTAAATTTTTTTTAAATAGAGACAGTTCCCATATGAACATCTAACACTTCTTATTCTTACTATATTTGAGTTTATACTTTGGCCTGCTTCATATATTTTCTGTAAATGAATATGCCATGAGTCTGGAATTATATTGAAGGCTCTGGAGCAATCAATGAAAGCAGTAATGTTGTTTCAGAACCATAATGCAGTGATTAATAAGTTATTCTTTATATTCCTAGTACTTTTTGTCACACTTTTTTTTTTTTGCTTCTCAACCAACATATTTTTTCATAAGTATTTAGAGATTTAAAAAATATATACGAGCTATGTAAGCGGCCTATATTTGGAATGGTCACTGATGCTCTGATCTTTTGGTAATAGGTAATTCCTTCTATTAAGATAAGGACAAAGGCAATGGGGAGTCATTAGAACTTCTTGAACATGGGTATGACCTAGTCAGCCCTATACTTTATCATTTGGGCTCCTACTTGGAATATGGAATGGAAAAGGGAGTGAATGGAATCAGGGAGACTGAAATCATAAGGTGACTGTGTTAAAGAGAGAGCGACAGATATGAGAGAAGTTATAGAAGCAGAAAGAGTAATGTTTGGCAAAAGATTGGTTGTGGGGGAGTTGTAGTGGGAGGACTTGAAAAAATTAAAATTGAAGATTATGAGCCTAGATCCTAGAAGGATAGTTACACCTTAAACAGAAAGGTAATGGATTAGCTTCGATCATGCTGATTTTGATATCCATGTTACTTGGCATCCAGAAATAAGATAAAAACCTCATTGAATAATTTATTACAATTCATATATATGTACATGTGGATATGTATGGTTATATGCATATGTTTCATGTAAATATGGCATGTATATATTTACCAGATGTCAGTAATAAAAACATTTGATTTTATATCCTTTTTCTGACCTTGCCATCAATCTAACTTCAGAGGAAAGTGCTGATTTTTTGTTTGTTTTTCATTATTAGATTTTACAGTGTACACATCCTACAGAAACTCTTATGGGAATGGTCAAAATGTGGTATGAAGGACTTAATGAGCAATGAGATAGTTAAAGGGGGTCCCCTTTTGGTCCACCTGAGAGGGGCCCAATATCATCTCTTTAGTGGATTTTCTGGAATCCTATTTAATACTATCATGAAATCCTAATTTCCTGCACCCTGGGGCTATCTACCCTATAGCGCACTGTCAGCTACTGAACATCTAAAATTAGTAGGCAGGGTCTAGCTGAGAAGCTATTTGAGTAGCTGGGCACATCAGTGTAATTAAGAAAGTGGGTCACAATTAATGCAGTTTTCAGGTATGTCAGCAGGATCTGATAGCATGTGAGATCCTCAGAAAAGAAATGGGAGCATGATTTCTTTTGTAAAAGATTCATCCCCGATTCAAACTATATTGGTGTTTTACTATTTTAAGCTTCAGAGGAAAGGGGATAGTGATACAGTGAATTCTCATTTTTAACTACCCTAAGCTTGGATTTCAGCCAAACACAGACAAGGGCATTACATATTTTGTCACGTTGGTGAAGAATCCTGGCAAAGAATCGGACTTCTCTGAGCATGCGCAGACGAAGCATCAGCTCCATTTCCAATGCTTAAACGGGAGCCCGATGCATAAGGCGGTTCAGTGAATGCCACAGACCTGCACAGGAAGGGATTATTGATGAGGGCAGGAGACTTGGACGAAAGAAGGTATCAGAGGAAATTACAAAGAATGGGGTTGGGAGTAGAGGCTTTTCTTTAGAAAAGAGGCACTTAAACTTCAAGTATAAAGTTCCAATCTTCCCAGTATCCAACGCTTTAGGCTTATGTTAGGAAAAGGAAGATAGCAAATTCTTATTTTACCACATGTTTTCAGGATTTAAAATCCACCCTGATGTTGTTTATCATCCCAGTGTAATACTTTGATACACCTTCCTGGATCTCCTTCCTTCCTCATCTAGGTTATTACCAGAGAGAATTGGAGATGGATTTAAAAAGAAGGTTGGGGGGTAGGGAGAGTAGAGAATAATAGCTTCCTTAGGTGCCCTCTGGCAAGGCAGGTGCTATGGAAGGGACAGAAGGAAAAAGGGAGGAGGGAATTCCTCTTTCACTCACACCATACTGGTCCCTTTTATTTTTCTTCCCAATTCAAGCATTGATTATACTCATGTGACATATCAATGTCACATATAATCTGCTGTGCTTTCTTTTCTTTTATCTTTTCTTTCTTCCTTCCTTTCTTCCTTTCCTTCTTTCTCTTTCTTTTTTTCTTTTTCTCTGTATTTTTAAAGTACTTTTACGACAGATTTTAAAAACTCCCCAATTATATATTTACCCAATAGTCCTTAATTACAGACTATCATGTAATTATGTAATTATGGACTTTTAGAAATGTGTATTATTTACTCCATAGTCCGTAAGAAGCTGTTATGGACTATTGTGCAATTGTATAATTATGGACTTTTAAAAATGCATATTATTTATTCAATAGTTTGAGCCATTACAGTCTGTCATGTCAAGATCTGCTTAGAGAATATGCTGGTTTCTGGTTGATCCAGCTTGCAACAGCTTCTTCAGATTCATTATGTTTGCCCCAGATGATGCAGGAACAACTAGCCTTAATAATTAAATGAATAAATTTCTGTTACAGAAAATAAAAGGCTACACATGAGAATAAAGAAACAGAAACAAGGATTTGAATAATGATTGTTTCAAATATATACCAAATAATTACATATCCAATTCACTAACTTGATTTTTTTCTCAAATTACATCTATAATATGCAAATCAACCTTTAACCCAAGGGTCCATTATATTTTCCCCAAAAATCTTCATAGAAAACTTTTTTAAAAAAATAAATAAAATATGCCTTTTGCCTTATTTCTCATCTTTAAAACATTGTTGCTGTTATGTCTTATTTGACTCTCTGTAACCCAATATGAGATTTCCTTGGCAAAGTTACTGGAATGGTTTGTCATTTCCTTCTCTAATAGATTAGGCAAACAAAGTTGCCCAGAGTAGTGAGTGTCTGAGGCTAGATTTGAACACAGGTCTTCCTAACTCCAAGCCTGACACCCTATCCACTAAGCCATATAGTTGCCTCAACTTTAGTGTGGTTGATCAAGAGTTCCTGTGTTGTGTAGTGGAGGGCTGACTTTGGACTCATACAATCTCCACTTTACATCTGCTCTGCCTGATTTTAGCTTCAGGGAACAAGATGCCCATCACAGGATGGGCTCTTCCCTTTTAAACTCCCCAGCACTGCTAACTCAAGGCTTGATATCACCTCCCTCAGTCTCCTCTCCCTTTTGATTGGAGGGCTGGAGGAAAGGGTATCAAACTCCTCCAAATGCCTTCCCTTATAGATGGAAGAAATTGGACTCTCTCAGCTCTCTCCACTCTCCCTTGACTGCTTTGCCTGGTTTTAGTTCCATGGAACAAGATACCTCGGGGGTGTGTTTTTCCCACCTGTCGACCTTTTTTAGCCTCCTTTTGTGTGTGGTCTTCTTTTTTAGATTGTAAACTCCTTGAAGAAAAGGACTTTTTATTAATTGTATGTTTATTAATTGTGTATGTTATTATCTGTACTAATTATCACAGTGCTTGGTACATGGTAGGTGCTTAATAAATACTTATTGGATTGAATTAGAATTGGAAAAGAACTGAAAGGCCATCTAGTCCAACATCCTGCTTTTATCAATGACAAAACAAAGTCTCAGAAATCATAAATGACTTACCCAAGATAACAAGATAGGAAATGGCAAGATCTATAGTAACCTAGGCCCTTGGACACCAAATTCAGCATTCTTTTCACTGAACCAGAGGATATAAGTGCAAGGTCTGTCTTTGACAAACAAAAAGTATATGACAATTTTCAAGTCATTTAACTTCTCACTGCCCTAGGCTATTTGCTAAAGCAAGATATTGAACTTCATCAATGGAAAGTGTTTGCTAACCTGAGATTTCTTAAGGGGATGAAATCAAAGAGCCAGCCCTCCTCCTCTCCCCCTAAATAGCCTAATTTAAAGATGCCATGTGTTTCCATACATACTCATCCTGTGATGAATAAAAATAATTTTGAGAGGCAAAGTTTTTGAGTAAATTATAATCAATTTTATCAATCATGGCCAGCAAATGATTGACTAAAAAGACTCATCCCCTCCATGATCAAAGAGAAAGCAGGGTAACTTCTTGAGGTTATATGCCCTTAAATGAGAGGTGTTCCCCAGAAGGCAATCAACTCTGATTAGTTAGCAATTAATGAGAGGTGGACTTTAAAAAGAGAAGTGAGTTCATTCCAATGAGGGGCTGAGAGTAACATTGTCACTCAAATAGAGAGACTATTCCCATACCCAGACCACCCTCAGCCCTGGCCGATCTAGACAAAGGATCTACCTCCACCCAAGCGTTACTGAGTGGCATTCATCTTAGATTAGAGATTTCTTGTAAGAATGGGTGGGCCTGATAGAGGAGAAAGGTAGTTCAACCTTCAGAGACAAAATTTTTGAAATGAGAAGAATGGAAAAAAAAGGGGAAATCTGGATCTTCCCAAATCATTGGTAATTAATAATCATTTCTCTCCATTCTAAGATGAAAGGGCTGGTCCATTATAACTTTTTAATGGTGATGAATA
The DNA here is from genome assembly GCF_019393635.1 of Dromiciops gliroides. Classification (NCBI taxonomy): domain Eukaryota; kingdom Metazoa; phylum Chordata; class Mammalia; order Microbiotheria; family Microbiotheriidae; genus Dromiciops; species Dromiciops gliroides. The sequence goes on from NC_057861.1 coordinate 194,810,370, forward strand.
TAAAAATAGCTGCCAAATTCAGTCACGTGTCAGCAGAACATAGATTTTGAGCTATTTTTCTAGTTAACAATAAAACTGTTCACTTTTATGTAGTATTTTAAACTGTACATAGTTCTTTCTTCACTTTAACCCTGTGAAGTCAACATGGAAAGAATTAGGATTTTAGTTTAGAGACCAGACTTATTATTTTACTAGTACATGGAACTCCCAGTGAGGAAAAACTCTCTTACCAAAGCAGATCTATTACTTACATTCTTACTGAGTTGCCTGGGCCACTGGAAGAGATTAACTGACTCACCCAAATTAATAGTCATTTTAATTAATGGAGGCAGGACTGGAATCCACGTCCTCCTCATTTAATGGCCAGCTATGTATCAGCTATGATGTTGCCTTCCATTTTATAGATAAGGTCCAGAAAGTTGGAACAAGTTTCCCAACATCACACAGCTAGAAAATCTCAGAACCAGGACTCATGCCCAGTACAAGTTCAGCACTCTTTTCCACTGTCTCTTACTGTCTACAAGCAATGGGAAAGAGAGTTGGAATGGACATTACAGGTCACCTAACTGAACTTTGTTTTTTTATAGCTAAGACCTAGAGAGTTGAAGTGAATTTTCCAAGGTTACAAAGCTAAAGAATATCAGCTCTACCCAGATCCTCTTTGACTGCTTTTTTGACTACATATTAATGCCTCTTGTTTTGCACACCTGGCTCCTCTTAGGATCCACAACAGCTAGATGACTAGCCATGACCATTAGTGACCATATTGACTATTGTGAGAAAATAATAGGGTTTGGGGAACGCCCAAAGGCCCCCTCCAAGTGATTGATAGGATTAAGATTGATTGGACTGACTGACTTCGTTGATTAACTCACTTAAAGTTAATTCAATTAAAACCACACCTTCCTGACCCTCAAGAGGCGTTCCCCAAACCCTATTATTTTCTCACAATAGTCAATATGGTCACTAATGGTCATGGCTAGTCATCTAGCTGTTGTGGATCCTAAGAGGAGCCAGGTGTGTTCTCTGACCTCAGCACAGGATCATCCTCAAGTTCAGTGAACTAATGGATTTGGTTGATGCTAGTCAATTAGCTTGAAGAAATGTGTAAGGACCGCCTCTCCTCCTGACCCATAAAAAGCTTCTACACACAGTTACTCTCAGTTAGCCTCTCTTAGGCGCTCTTGGTAGCAGAGAACTTGGAGGAAGAAGCAGGCCAGCTGAGCTCTATTTTTCTTCTAGGCTAGAAGGCCAGGCTGAGCTCTATTCTCTCCTGGAGACTACATAGGCCTTTTCTTAACCTTCAGAGACATGTGTGCTCTCTTTACTAATATTTAATATACTTTAATAAATGCTTAATGCCCAAAACTGGTGCTAAAGCTTCTAATTTATAAGTAACAAATATATTAGAAACCCCAGCTAATTCTCCCCAAACTTGAGACAGAAATAAGGCAACCACACATATAATTTTACTCATTACACTATGAAACATAGAAAACCTAGTAGCATACCCTGGGAACTAAATCCATGACCTTAGCTTTATTTTAAGCAGGGAAATGCTTTTATTCCCTATTTGCCTGCTGGGTATCTAGTTCCTGGACTGTGTTTCAAGTTCAACACTATAGAGTCACTCTGACAGTATAAACTAATCTACTTTTATTCCCAAAGTCAGTGTTACATGGGCCAAAATGCTTCTAAAATTTGCCAAGCAGTTGTTTTTGTTATATGTTTTGAGGAGGAAAGAAATGTTCTAGAAAAGTGATCATAATTTTCCTTACAGGTTTTGTGATCCTAGAACAATTCAGAAAAGGAAAAAAAGTGTATGTGTGTATATATCTATATCTATATCTACATCTATATCTTATCTATACATCTATATCTTATCTATATCTACATCTACATCTTATCTATATTTATATCCATATCTATTATCCATATCTATGTATACCTATACCTCATCAATATCTATATCAAAATCTATATATCTATACCTTTATCTATATCTATATATCTCTCTGATCCCAGAATAGAAAATTTGAGTTTTGCAGTTCCAAATGTGTGCCACATGATTTTTCCTGAGATAAAATGAGAAGTTTCTCTGTGGTCTTTTGGAGATTGCTTCATGTAACGTGTTGCCATTAGAATCCCCTTCACATGCTATCAGAGTGATATTTTGATTTTCAAGTAACACGTGGCCCCAAAATGTGCACTTTAAATTGCCAGAGAGTAATTTGCTGAAAGAATGTGACCCTCATGCAAATATGGCTCTTTATCCACAGGGCTCATCTGTACTTTTGATGTTTAAAAAGGCACAGTAAAAACAGCTTGCTAGAATACCCTTATTTTGGAAAACAAGGAGTGGAAAAACATCGAAAATGTCATACCAGTAATTTACCATGCCCCAGTGGTGCTTTGATGGCATACAGGTGAGGCCCAGAACTCTGTATGAGATATAAACCACCCTGGCTGCCTTAATGTGTCTCTGGGGGAAAAGCACACTTAACCTTTTAAGTGCTAATGTGTTGAAAATAATTTGACCATGATTTGGAAGCACTTGCAAGCAGCAGCATGGAAAATTAAAAAACAAAACAAAAACAAGGATTAGTTAGATTTTGTTTCACCTCAGGACTTCAGAGGAAATATCCTCACTAGTCACTACATTAGGTAAATAAATAGATGTGATTAAAGGAGCAGGGTTTAGAGTTTTTAATTAACATAAATTCACAGCAGCTTGTCAGTAACTGCATGTTACCAAAGGCATCATAGTATGCTTATGATTTCAACAAACTCAAACGAAGGAAATCAATATAGTTCACACACAAAGTTCCACTGTGGCTTCACACAGCATCTAGAAGTTGTTTTTTCCCCTTTCCTTTCTTTTCCTTTCTTTCTCTTTCTCTTTCTTTCTTTCTTTTTCTTTTCTTTTTTCTTTTTTTGCCACTGTGTGTTTGAGTGTTGCAGTAAAAAATAATTTAACTTTTACTAGTCCTGTGGGAGCAGGCCGAGAGCTTCCTGAGGCTTCATTAATTTGTGCATGAATAAAATTCCATTGGCAAGAAATGTAGCTGTAAAAGGCACGTAAGGTATCTGCTCAGTGGTACATATTTCATATTCATTTCTGCAGCCACCAAAGCTTTCCCTCCTTGAGAAAGGAGCTGACAAAGGAGCATGTAAATCTTCCTTCTCAAAGAGGACTTATTGACAATGTTCTGTATAGGAAGGCATTTGGAGCAACTATCTGAAACCTCTGACTTGCATCCTTAGCCTAAACTGTTCACTGGGAAATGGAGCTGATACAGGCACTGCAGGAAATATTTGGCTTCTACAGTTATGATGGTTGTCACTAACAGGGTTATAAACTTGAGGCTGCCCCCTTTCTACATACCACAGCATGGGGAACTCAAGGTTCTGCTCAATGTCCTTGATCAAATGGCCTATGCAAAAGACTTGTGGCCATGCGTTGATTTAGTTTTCACAAGAAAAAAATCATAAATGAGCAATTCAATAAATCACAAATAAACTGTACAAATTGCCCTACAGTGGGGAGTTACGATACCTGGACTTTATGATCTGCTTCACTTTTATGACTGAATTAAATCCCAATAAGCACTATTAGCATTTCTTCTCAATGTACTTGCTGGTGCAGCATCATTTTGAGCTGGCCCTTAGGTTGTTATTAAACTGTTACAAACCAGAAAGCTTATTAGCTCCAATTTCTCCTGATGCTATAGCACATTAATATAGACTGTATTAGTAGACAAAATGCTAGCAAAATGATTCGGCAATGCTTAGGACATTATTATAATGCAATAGGAGCTTCTCCTTTCGCTCAACTGGAGCCTTTTCCAATAGATATAAAATAGGTATTGCCATGCCCCTGAGGTATTCTGACATGACTTTTTTTTCTTTCTTTTTTTTTTCAAATGTGAAGGTGTAGTTGGCTTTTGAAAAGTATACATTTGCTATAAAGTAATTGGACAAAGTGCTTGGTGATTCAAACCCACCTAGACCCAGAATTAAAACATGATTTCATCTGTTTGTGAAACAGATATGAGCTTACATGGTCACTGGGACTAATATTCCTAATAAAACATCCATTTGAACAAAACTGAAAATCAATAAGAGAAGAAGTTTCAAAATTGACACTAGCCTTTTGAGAAACTGGAAATAGATCTTCCTGTCAAAGACTAAAACTGCTCTCCTCTGTCTAGACTGCACTGGGAGCAAAATTATCAGGTTTTCATTTCCTCAATTTCACTCCACAGCGGTAAAACGTGTGAGTATTGATTCATCTGCTGAAAGCCAAAGCAGAAGAGCTCTTCACCTCAGCAGGGTCAAATGGGTTTGTGGGTGTCTAATTATACCTATACAGAGCATATAAATCTTCTTCCCATCATTACGAGAACATGAGAGTCCAAAGGCATCATTAGAATCCTTTTAGCCAGCCACTAAGTCCTCCTTTTGTTTGATGGGAAGTCATATATCTTGGAGTTAATATCATCATGGTTCATAGATTTTCAAATTTGGGTCTGAAATAAGATTTGCTTCTAGGTAAAGCTGATGGGCTCTTCCATTCACACAAATATCTATAAATATGCATTTTTAGTGTTCTGTTATGTACAGTGTGCATAAGCAGAGGTGATGGAACTGAAGTTATTTGTTCTTTTCCTTAACATTCATTCATTCAACAAATGTTTATTATCATTATTTGCAATGTTGTCTATGAGGTGGAAATATTGTTCAAATGAAAAAGGGCTTCCATGGTTTATGTTTTGCTAAATTAACAAACAGCATACTGTGGAAACTCCATTAAAAGTAATACAATGATGACAGTAGTGTTCTTTTAGTATCTTTGTGGGTGAACTCTTTTTTTGGTACATGTTTTCCTTTTACCTACAATCAAGAATTCTCAATGTACTGATTCATATTTATAAAAATGATACAAATTGGTAAATATTATAGTCTTATAAATAAAATGTACCTCATGGGAGCTAGTGAATATTGCATATTTTATAAATATTTTGCCAAGTATAAGTTTCATAATCTACCAAACATTAGATTATATTAAAGATGTTGCATCTGTGTAAAATAAGATTCTATGTTGAATCTGAAATAGGTTGAAATATTAAAATCTAATATTTCAAGTGTTCACTTGTGGGAACTCAGATTTTATCTTTTAATTTCTAGTATCAACTTCATGTATCTTGCCCTAACCACCTTGTTATCTTTGGATAATTAGTGTCGTATAGCCTTGGTAAGGGTGTGTGTGTGTGTGTGTGTGTGTGTGTGTGTGTGTGTGTGTGTGTGTGTGTGAGAGCATGAGGGTGGTAGTGGACAAATTTGAAACAGGTATTATATAAAAACCATGGATATCAATAACATACAACACTTTTTATGTTGGTAGTATTTTTTTTGTTTTCCAATTACATGTGAAGATTGTTTTCAACTATGAGAAAATAATGGGTTTTAGGGGTCCCAGATGCCCCCCGTTGGGAGTCTTGACTGATCTGTTTCAGAGATAGCCCAAAGTCAGTAAAGTTGGAGACACAATAAAGATTAAAACCACACTTACCTGAAAAACCTTTCTTCCCCTCAGAGGGTCTGTTCTCTGGAATCTGACCTCAGCGCATACTGCTCATTTTAATATGGACCACCCTTAAGGCCAGTAAACCAATAGATTTGAATGATGCTAGCCAATTCGCTTTGAGCAGTGTGTATGGCTTGTCTCTCCTCCAGACCACAGGGAGTTTATGCTCTCTGACTCAATCTCTTGGCTTGGGACGCTGGAGGAGGCAGCCACTTGGTCCCCTCGCGGTTTCTCTCTCTCTATCCTAGGAAATGTAGGGCTTCTGAACTTTCAGAGTAATGTGCTCTCTCTTTACTAACATTTAATATGATTTAATAAATTCTTTAATGTCAAAGACTGGTGCTATAGCCTCTAATTTATAAGTAGCAATATATTAGAAACCCCAGCTAAGTTTCCTAAAACCTAGAACAGAGATGGGCACCCCCATATATTTTCAAATGACACACAACATTCATTTTTGTAAGATTTTGAGCTCCAAATTTGTCTACCTCCTTCCTCCCCAGAACAGCAAGCAATCAGATATATGTTTTATAGATATATACAATTATGTTCTATATGTTTCCATATTAGTCATGTGATATAATACTTTCTAAAAAATCTAAGGGAAAATGAGAAGGAAGGGAGAGAAGGAGGGATAAAGATAATGAGCCCAGTCATCAAGTTTTAGTTTTTATCCATATAGTATTATGGAAACACTGATGTAGGTATGGAAGGACCCTTAGAAGTCATCTGATTTAAATCTGTATTTTATGGATGAAGAAACTGAAGCCCAAAGAGCAAAACTGATTTAGCAAAGATGATCTCTTTTTCTTATCCTAAAACCAGACCAAACTTTACCACCCTCTACCAGTCTACACATAACCAGCTGAGAATGAAACAAAGTATACTAGTGAAATTCAGCCTATATTTAAACTTAGATGCAAATTAACATGTAGTGTACATGTTTTCTTTTTTTTAAAAAGTTTGCTTTTTTTTTTTTAAATAAAATCTTCTTTCTAACAGAGATTAGAGCAAGAAAACCATAGTCATTAGTTAGGACTTTTAAAAATGGATAAGGACACCTTGGTGAATTTCCCATCATTTAAGGTTTTAAGAAGAATTTGAATAACTAGTTGTCTGCCATGTCATGTAGCAGAAGCATATTTGGGATATGGGTAGTACCAGGTGTCTCTTATGGTCCCTCCCTATTCTATGAGTCCATGATAAAACTTGAAATATATTCAGTGGAAGTTTATGGATTCAGCAGAAATAGTGACTATCTCCTGGGGGAAAAAACAAAACAAAAGAAATGAAACATTTACTGTATGAAATTGGAACCATGCATTTTATATATAAAACAAAACAAAACAAAACAAATGAAACATTTACTGTATGAAATTGGAACCATGCATTTATATATATATATATATATATATATAGCATTTATCTTGGTAGGTGTATTTTTCCCTTATCTTAATGGATGCTTCTGGAGGAAAGAGAATATTCTTTCTCTTAGTATCCTAAGTGCCTACCACAATGCTTTGCATAAAGTGTACTCAACAAATCCTTCTTAAATTTAGTTCAATCCAAAAAAGCTTGTCCTGTCTTGTCTTTTCTTTTTTTTTCCTTTTCTTTTTTGACTCTATGGATCAGAAGAATTGAATAGAAAAAGTAATTTCAAATTGTCTTGGAAATTAATTGTGTTAATTGTCAATCACAATGTATCAATCACTTGAGGAAGGAAGAGTAGACATCCCAGGAAAATTAAGAAAGACCAAAATCATAGTATAGATTTACTAAATATTTGCTGAACTATGTTAAATATGTTGTGAGTTCTATACATGTGTAAATCTCCATTTTTAAATATGTAGTTCACTCTACATTGATAATAAGACTAATTGGTGATGAAGTGGTTTAGAAACAGTCAAGCTGCTAACCAAAAACAACATTACTTCGAGGTAGAACTAGTGGGTGGGGGCACTGTAGAGCTCTATATTTTATCATCAACAATAATCACATATTTGGAAAAAAAGATTGAATATAAAGCATTTTATGAAGGGTCCCTAAAGAAGTCAATAAAAGTACAAGAGTCTGCTTTATGTAAGATATAAAATTAAAATTAAAAATTAAAAATAATGCCAGGTTGAAACTACCCTCCTCTAGCTTGAGCCAGCCATTTTTGTGGACGTTTAATCATTGAGTGGTTAGTTCAGGAACAAAAACAATAAATCATACTGTAGAAATAACATATCTAAAATTTGCATTCTTAAAGGTAAAAAGTTAAACAATTGCTCTTAACATAGTAGATTGATTACAAAAATACTTCATATACATTATTTTAGTTAATTCTCACAGTAATTCTGTTATATAGGGACTACAATTTATTTTATTTTAGTTTTAGTTTTGGTCTAGACTTATTATTTCAACAGTTTTGGAAATCCCTTTTTGTCAGCTTTGTGACTAATGAAGATTAGCAATTCCTCACTCAGTCAATCATTTAAGTGGCACAGTGGATAACACATTGGGATTGGAATCAGAAAGCTCAAATTCAAACTTCAGACACTTACTAGCTGTTGGGAAAGTCACTTACCTCTGTTGGCCTCAGTTCTTCATCTGCAAAATGAACTGGAGAAAGAAATGGCAACTCACTCCAGTACCTTTGCCAAGAGAGTCAAACATGACTGAAATGACTGAACAATAACTTTCAGAGCCAACTATGTGCCAATCACTATGTTAGGAAGCAATAGTTCAAAAGTAAAAATAGGCACTGCCCCCAAGAAGCTAACTTTCTATCTGGGGATAGAACATATATACATACATACATACATACATACATACATACATGCATACATCAAGAAAGGCTTTATATAGATGGTGCCTCATCACTACAACATAATTTTGAAGAGAACCAGATATGCTAAGATGTGGAATTGCTTCGGAGTTCATTCTAGGAATAGCAAACAACCTTTTCAAAGTCACCAACATGGGAGATAGACTGCCATGCACCTTGGTTGGAAATTCAGTAGGTGAAGGGGAATAATGGACAATAAGACTAGAAACAGTTTGGAACTCTGTTGTGAAGGGCATTAAATGTCAAACAGAGAGGAGTTTGTATTTGATGCTAGGTATACTACTAAGTCACTGTAGTTCATCACATATGTGGTGACTTGACAGATTATGTATTTTTCTAAAATCACTTTAACAGTTGTGTGGAGGGAGGAATGAAGAAGAGAGAGACTTGAGGCAAGAAGACCAGTTACGAAACTAATGCTATAGCCCGGAAAAAAAAATGAGGGCCTAAATTGGGATAATGGCCCTGTAAGTTGAGAGAAAATGAATGTGAGCTACATTATGGAAGCAGAAATAACAAGACTGAACAATTAATTGGCTATATAGGTAGGGTAAGGGAGAGAGGGAGTCAAGGATAACTTTAAAGTTTCAAATGTGAGTGAATCAAAGAATGTAAGTGACTGTCAGAAATTGAGAAATTTAGAAGAATGGCAGATTTTGGGGGGAAAGATGATGAGTTCTGCTTTGGACATGTTAAGTAGGATATGTTTATGGGACATATAGTTTCAAATGTACCATGGGCAATCTGTGATGCAGGCCTGGAGCTCAGGGAAGAGACAAGGGGCTGGACATATGGATCTAGGAATCATCTACCTACAGATGATATTTAAATGCACAAAATCTGATGAGGCTAACAAGTGAGAGAATTTATATAGAGAGAAAACAGCTTGGTATATATGCTTAGGATACACTCATAGTTAGAGGGTGACAAAGGAATAATGATACAGGAAAAGAGACTGAGGATTGGTCACGCACACAAGGGGAGAACCTAGAGAGAGAAAGCAACGTCATGAAAATACAGAGGACAGTATTGAGCAAGAGAGGACAGTCAACATTATCAAATACAACAGAGTACAAAAGTAAAGACCATCTGATTTGACAATTAAGAGATTATTGGTAACAATTGAGAAAACAATGATAAGATCAGAAACCAGACCGCAAAGTGCTGGGAAATGATATAGGAAGAAGTGGAAGAAGAGAGCAGATCCCTTCTTGTTCCATCCCTACCACTTGTCCATCCAGTAGTTTGGCTGTAAAAGAGAGAGTATGGGTTTGTGGCTCGATGGGATAGTAAAGTTGGAGTAAATTATAGTTTTAAAGTGTTATTTGGGAGAACTCAGAGGTTAAATGGCTTCTCCAATATCACAGAGTCAATGTCTCAGCAGCAGGAATTAAACACAGGTCTTTGAATTAAGCATGTTCAATAATAATAATTATAATAAATTAAAATTAATAATAGATAATGTTCATATGGTACTTAATGTGTGTCAGGCACTTAAGGAATTTATAATAATTATCTCATTTGATTCTCACAACTCTCAGGTTTTGGTGCTACTATTATCTCTATTATTTCACACATGAGAAAATTGAGGCAAATAACTTGTGACTTGCTCAGAATGACATAGCTGGTAGTAAGTGTCTGAGGCCCAATTTGAACTCAGGTCCTCCTGACTCCAAGTCAATCATCTATTAGTTGCTACTAAGCTGTCCCAATTGCCATCATTTTACAAATTGAGTTTAAAAGGAAATTGTGGGTCAAAAAAACTTAAGAATCTTACCAAGTATCATCCAGCTAATAAACAGAAAATTTAAGTTTCACACCCAGGTGTTCTGATATGACATCTTGTGTTATTTCCAATATATCAGCATCAAGAAAAACCTTGAAATGTTCAATATTAAAATCAGATTTATAGACGACAAAAGTTGGAGGGATAGTTAGAACACTAGATGGCACAGTTAATATGCAAAAAAACCCTTCATCTGAATAAAATATAGTACATTTCTATAGAGAGGCATATGAAATACTACACTTAAGTTTTTAAAAAATCAGCTTCATAATTTGAAAGACATTTAGAAATAGTTTGTATTGTCTAATCTCGGCGTTTTAGTGAACTGTGAGCTCAATGAATCAACATTATTAAATGAACTAACAGGTATAATTAAGCTTCATATAAGAAAAAAGTGCCAATAGTTAAATCTATCAAAAAATAAAATAAAATGGAGCCTCCATAAGTAGTAGTTTGTATCACCTTATCAAATCTAATATATATATATATATATGTGTGTGTATGTATGTATGTATATGTATATGTATATATGTATATATATCTCCTTAGATTTGGTTTGGTTCTGTTCTCATATGAATTTTTTTCCCCAAACACACTTGGCCTTAGCCATAAATAATTCATCCATAATTATACTCATAATGAAGAACACTGAAATCTTACTATCATTATCACTGTTTGAATCACAAAGTCAGACACACTGTTAGAAAGGACTTCAGAGGGAATCTAGAAATACAGAGAATTCTGATATTTTCAAAAAAATTTTACATGCATTTATTTCTCCAACCCATTGCTTCCATATCAACTGAACAATGAAACACACAAAAAAATAGGACCCTGATAAAAAAATTCATATATGGTTCAGCAAAACAAATCCCCATGTTGGATATATATATATGTATATGTATATATATATATATATATATATATATATATATATGTGTGTGTGTGTGTATATATATGTATATATGTATGTATATATATATGTGTGTGTGTATGTGTGTGTGTGTGTATATATAAATTCTGCATTCTAAGTCTATCAGCTCTCTGACAGGTGATGGGTAGCATGTTTCATTTTCACTCATCTGGTCTAATACATTTGAAAATATTCAAAGTTTTCCTAAAGTCTTTCAAAGCTGTTTTTCTTTTTAATATTGCTTTCACAGTATAAATTGTTTTCCTAGTTCTGGTTACTTTGTTCTACTTCTATTCATAGAGGTCTTCCCAGTTTCCTCTAAAACTATTCATTTTGTCATTTATTATGGCATAATAATATTTTATTAAATTTCTCTACTCTAGTTTGACCTTTCCCCAACAGTTGAGCATTTACTTGATTTTCAGGTTTTATCTCTTTTGAAAAGAGCTACTATAAATATCTGTACAAATGCATCATTTTCTTCTTTCTTTGATATCTTTGGGGTATAGGCCTAATTCAGTAGAGTATGCAGAAATTAGTAGCTTTTAGGACATAGTTCCAAATTGCTATCCTGAATGGCTGAACAAATTCATAGTTCAACTAACTGTGTCTTAGTGCACCTAAAACCTAGGACTTTTAATAGGCTCCAATCTCAATATAACAACCAAAATAGCTAATGTGATCTTAGACAATACCAGTGGAAACGTAGTGTTCAGACCAAGGAAGGTGATAGGTCTGTTTTACAGGCATCTTGTGTATAAACTTCAGTTCTAAAAATCTCATTTTAGGAAAAACAATGATATTCTGGAGTGCATCAAGTTGAAGATGTGAGAGCAATTGCTTCCATGCTATAAGCACATTGACTTACATTAAACACAGTAGTGGGAGGCAGTGTTCAGCTAATAAATAATAATCTAATTTGACTGGAATAATGATTTCATATAGACAAGTAGAATGAAATATGTCTATAAAGGTAGGTGAGATCCAGAATGTGGAGGGCCTTAAGAATCAAGTTAAGGAGGTCATAGTTTATCCTTTAAGGAATAGGGAACCATTTAAGGTTTTGAAGTAAGACAGTGACATAGTCAAGACTTTGATTTAGGAAGATTAGATTCTCTGTCTGTCTGTCTCTCTCTGTCTTTTTTCTCTGTCTCTGCTTCTGTCTCTTTCTTTTTCTATCTCTTGTCTTTGTCTATCTCAGTAACCTCATATACTGAAACAATTATCTATCCATCAAACCCATTCCAGTATCCATACAATCAACCCATTTTCTTAGACTTCCAACACCATATCTGTAGCTGCCTTCTAAACATCACCCCCTAAATGTCTTCCCCAGTATCTAAAACACAAAATGTACTTATATATCCCCTAATATCTGATCCACTATCTAAATTAGGAAAACTGGAAAGTAATCTGTCAGAAATTAGGTTTAGACCAACACCTTATATCACATTCCACAAAATTTGCTAAATGAATATTTGGCCTTAATATTAAAGATCATACTATAAAAAAGTAGAAGAGAGGCAGATCATATTTTCACAGATGTGAAGATAAAATATTAATAAAACAAAGGATAGAGGCAATTATAAATGATAAAATAGATAATTTTGATTACATGAAAAATTAAAGCTTTCACACAAACAAAATTAATGCACCTATCTTAAGAAGACAAGCATGCCTAAATGGGGGAAATTTAAAGATTTTATTGTCATCCAAGATATATAAATAATTAACATGTATATATGAATATATAAGCTAATTTTCCAATAGATAAATGTTCAAAGGATAAAACTGGTAGTTCTCAAAAGAATGTAGACTATAAATAACTATATGGAAAAATGTTCCTAACCACTAAAAATAAGAGAAATGCAATCCTGAGGTTTCCTTATATCCAGGAAATAAAAAGAAAACAAAATGGAAGTAGTCAATATTGGGCAGGTTGTGACAAGATAGAAACATAATTCATTGTTCTTGGAACTGTGAATCAAACTAGCCCTTTCAGAAAGCAATTTGGCATTATGCAAAAAAAGTGTCTAGAATTTCTGTAGTCTTTAACACAGAGATTTCACTTTAAGGCTAATATTCCAAAGAAGTAATTAAGAAAAAACATAATTTACAAATATATCAAAATATTTATAGCAGTACTCTTTATGATATTAAAGAATTGAAAAGAAAGTAGATGCCTATAGATGGGGATTGGCTAAACAGATTGAGGTACATAAATACAGTGGGATATTTTTGTGTATGAGAAATGATGAATATAGAAAAGAATGGAAATATCTACATGAATAGACACATAATGAAGTAATCACAGCCAAGAAAACAATATCCACAGTGACTGCAACAATGCAAATAGAAAGAACAACTACCCCCTCCCCCACAGAAGTCAATATAGGAGGGAAGCTATAAATATCTCTATAGTGTCTAATATATGTCAGGTACTGTCCTAAGTGCTCGTTATAGGTATTATCTCATTTGATCCTTACAATAACTCTGCAAAACACATTCTATCATCGTCATCCCTATTTTACAATTGAGGAAACTGAGGCAAACAGAGGTTATGTGACTTGCCATGGGTAAGACATATAGTAAATATCTCTGTGGTCAGATTTCAACTCAGGTCTTCCAGGCCTAGCATTCTATCCATTATACCAACAGCTGCCTTTATTTTGCTATCAGTTGTTTTTGCAAAATTATTAACAGCAAGCATCACTTAAGAGAAGAGATGTAAGATGGCAATGCAGTTTTCTACTTTGCAAAGGTCAGAGGTCTATGAGTTGGGATACTACATATATTTTCAGACTTTTCTATGGATTGATCATTTATACTCATGTTTTCCTCTTTTTTTCTCTTTTTTCTTCACCTTAAAAGTATAATTTATTGTATGGGATTGCTCTCTGGCAGGGAGACATATGCTGGAGGAAATTTTGATGATATAAAAAAAAAATGACATCAGTAAAAACTTTTTTTTTTAAAGTCCCAATCCTCTAATCCTCTGAAGTTAGGTTAGCATGGAGAGGTTAAGGTGCTCTCTTCTTCTTCCTCCACCTCTATATCCTCACAAGTTATTCCTTCTCAGGGGTTCAACTAAATTTTTATCTCTTGGCTCAACACTTATATGGAACACTTGGTTCTGAGCTGTTTGGTATTTCATAGGGTATCCAAGTCTCCTCCTCCACTCTGAACACACTGTTGTGCTGTACTCAGGGCAGTAGCCAGATCTCATTTATACCCACTTCAAATATCTGCTCCATTGATGCAAGTAAGTAAGTAAGTAAGTAAGTAAGTAAGTAAGTAAGTAAGTAAGTAAGTAAGTAAGTAAGTAAGTAAGTAAGTAAGTAAGTAAGTAAGTAAGTAAGTAAGATGTGTTTTCATTACATGGGTTGGGGAAGGATCCGTCTAGACAATTATCTCACACTACTTAAAGTAAGTTACAGGTGTGGGTCCCTAATTAGAGGGTCTTCTACCACAGACTGGTCAAGTGATCCTGGGCAAGTCACTTAACCTCTTAATGCTTTAGGAGATATTCCAAGAATGTAGTTTCAGAGATGATATGGGCCTACATCGGTAGTGGAAGTTTTCTCACCCCATGCTCATATAATTATGGTCCAGTTCTTATCCCTATCTCGTGTCAACATGTTATTTCTCTTAGCTAGATTATAAACTTTTTTAGGACTGGAGTATTTCACTTTTATCTTTATATTCCTAAGGGCTTGCCCTTGTAATAGGCACTTAATAAATGCTTGTTGATTGATTTTAGCCAAAAATTACCAAAATTAATTTTTTTTCAAAAAATTTTTAAATGGTTAATTAACACTTGTGTATATGTTTTTTATTTTGGAAGCACATAAAATCAATCTACATAATGCAAAACATTTTTTAAAAAAATATATAGAGTAAATTCCTAACAAAAATACTTTTTAATGAAAATGAATAAATTTAATTTGGGGAACATAATTCCATAAATGTTCAAGAAAGCCTTTCACAAATGTTAAATTTCTAATATTGCATTATCATCAGTTAGAATCCTAATCTTAATAAAACCTTATTTTTTGCAGAAGTTAAAAAGTATTTATTTTTTAAAAATTATGTGTGTGTATGTATGTGCTATGTTAAATGCCTGGGAATTATTTAGGCTGTAAACAAGAAGAAAAGAATTTCCACTTAAAAATTGCTATGTGTTTCTAATTTGTTTATGATGCTAAATGAGTCACCTACAATTGTCAGAAAATAGTAGAGAATATGTCTTATAATACTATAATTATAATGTTGAATTTTGTAACTTCCATCCAAAGAATTCAAAGCATATATTTTTCTTAGTCCCTTAGCCTTTTTGCTTCAACCTCAAAAATACTAGGAAAGCCAACAATACAGGCATTAAAAAACAGATAAACAAAAGAGTGAAAAATATTTTCCTTGTTAGAGTACACTGAAATCTTTTCATAATGCTAAATTAAAGGACAGTAGTAACAATCACATTCAAGATTAGTCATTTGAGGCCTTGTTTTCACTATATAAAACTTTTAGGTTTGTAAGAATGTGACTTGACATGCTGTAGATAATACCAAATCATTATGATTCACATGTTTCAATGGGATTCCATTTTGTAATAATAACCTAGGAAATTCAATGTAATAAGTATTAATAATGCCCAATAATAGTTATGGGTAATTAATAATAACCATTAATTAATATATCATACCTACTATATGCATAATGCAGTCAGATATCCCAAGGAATCTGAGGCTAAAACCAAAGAAGGGCCAAGAGAAATGGGACCCAGGAAACAGGTGATCAGTTAAGAATGAGGGGGGCAGCTAGGTGGTGCAGATAGAGCACCAGCCCTGGAGTCAGGAGTACCTGAATTCAAATCTTGCCTCAGATACTTAACACTTACTAGCTATGTGACCCTGGGCAAGTCACTTAACCCCAATTGCCTCACTAAAAAAAAAAAAAAAAGAATGAGCTATAATTGGGATCTAGAGAGAGATGAAGCCCCAAACCCTGGATACAAGGTAGGCAAGAGACTGGCCAGAGGTGAGATAGGGACAGAACCAGAAACTGACTTGTCAGAGAGGCAGAGCTAGAAAAGGAAAGGGAATGGGAACTTGGTAGTGGGGGTTGGGGCAGAACCCAGGAGAACATTTCACAGGCTCCTTAAAGATATGCTTGAGAATACAGAGGGAAGAGATAAATTCAATTTTCTCATTTGTAAAATGATAGGTCTTAATTAGAAAGCCTCTATGGTCCCTTAACATTCTAACATTCTACAATTTTATTATGCTAGGAGAGATATAGGATGCTACAGACATAGCTGCATTTCTACATTCATAACTCTCAGAATACATATACATATATCTAAGGGCTAAATTTAATATGGGGAGAGTTCATTGGGTGGCTTGCCATAATACTGGGGTTCAGAAAATAATGAGAGACCTCTGGGTCCAAAGTTTCTTCCCTTCCAAACTGCCTTTTTTTAGTTATTTCTCCCAGACTAATAAGAAAGGAGATTAAGCCTCTTTTCCACAAACAAACCAGGTTTTATTAATGGGAACAAAGTTTACAACAAAGGTGAAGCTAATAAAGCCAGGGACCACAAGAAAGGGAATAGGGGAAGAGAAAACGAATAAGCTCCCTGGCTCTAGACTGACTCAAACCCCAAACTTGCTTCCAGCTCAGATAGCTCAAAGAGCTGGCCTTGCTTCCACAACACAAACTCACCACCACCACCACCACCTGGAGTCCATAGTTTCAAATGAGAGTCATCTATGCAGTCTCTTCCTAGTTATGTCTGAAGTTCAACCACTCAGCTCCTCTTTCTCTCTCTCCCTCTTTACCTCTCCCACAGGAAGGGGAGGTTCTTAGCCATGCTCTGTCTCCAATTGGTTCAACATACCCCCTGGGCTGTCCCCATTATAATTTGGCCAGGCCCATGTGGGCATAGGGGAACTACTAGGGGAGGCTTAGATACTTAGTTGTTCTTTTCTATAATCTCTTCAAGTACACACCCATCTTCTCTTAGTCTTTTCAAAATTACATCTTTTCAGTCTGACCATAATGAAGCAAAGATGTGGTCATGGAAACCCCAAATTACAACTAATTCCTTACATATATATACACACACAAAACCCACATAAGCATACAACATATGTGTGTATGTATATACATACACACATTCTGGTTAACAATAATTTATGCTCTGTCCTGCACACTCTCCCCCAATTGAACAATGAAAAAAGAAAAAGAAAACCTTCTTAACAAATAAATAACCTTCTTAACAAATAAAAATTCAAGCAAAAATGCCCACATTGGTCATGTCCAAAAATGTAAAACTAGTTGGGAATTCTATGTCTGTAACCTCTCTTTTGGGAGTTGTATTGTGTCTTCATATATGATGCTATGGAGTCAAAGTTGGTCTTTGCACTGATTAGAATTCTAAAGTCTTTCAAAGACTTTAAATAGTCTTATCATCTAATTGAACTTAATTCTTTGTGAAGGAAAGACTTTTACTGCAAGTTGTTTGCATTCACTTAATTGCACATGTATATATAAATGTTTATAAATGCTTATGTATTCTTGAAAAATATCAGCATATGCATGTATATGAATATGATTTTATATATAACCACATTGATAAAAATAGACATAGAAACAGGTAGAGGTAGAGATAGATAGATATAAAAGTGTATCTTGTGGAAAAATATGGCTCTAGACAAGAACTGTGCCAAATAGAATTTTTGTTAGTATTCCTTCAGTTATGGTTTAGGACCCACATAGGATAGAGTAGAATGTAAGCTTCTTGAAAATATTATTTTTTTCTCTCTCTCTGTACTCCTAGCACCTAGAACAATGTATGGCACACACACACACACACACACACACACACACACACAATGTTTAGAAATGCTTATTCAATTGTACATAGAAAAATTTTAATAAGACATTTCTTAAAGCTGAGTAGTGACAGCCACATCAAATGATAAATCTAATTGCTAAAAACAAGGCTCCCCGGCATCTTTTTTCTTTTCATTCTTTAAAAAGGAGCAGAGATTAAAATTGTGAAGTTTCAAACAGATGTTTGATGGTAGAAACATCTGTTAAAGAAATTGCACTCCTGTTTGACTTTGGCAGTAATTTCCTCAGCATTGCTGTCCCCACATTCACTGATTCTCAGGGTAGGTGACCTTATTCCACAATGTATAACAGTGAGAACAGCCAAAACAATGGCATAGGCAGAAAATAGCAGCATCAGTGGTCCGTCAAAAAGTATTTGGCCTTCAAAATGCTCCCTAACCTTCCCTGCCCCCCAACTTCCTCAGTCTTCTTAATACCTTACACTCTCTTGTTCTTCATTACCCCATTTGAGGTTTTCTCAGTAAAGATATTAGAGTGGTTTGCCATTTCCTTCTCCAGCTCATTTTATAGATGAAGAACTGAGGTAAACAAGATTAAGTGACTTACCAAGGGTCACATGGATGGTAAGTGTCTGAGGCCAGATTTGAACTCATGACTCTATCCACTGTGCCACCTAGCTTGCCATTCTTCACATACTCTTCAATCTAGTGACACTGGCTTCCTGGTTGTTCCACAAATAAAATGTTCCATCTTTTGGCAATGAAAATTTTCTCTGACTGTCCTCCATGCCTGGAATACTCTCCCTACCTTATCTCTGCCTCCTTGCTTCCCTTGGCTTCTCTTTAAGTTCCAACTAAAATCCTCTTTTTACAGGAAGCCTTTCCCAATCCCTGTTGATTTTAGTGCCTTCCCACTGCTAATTATTACCTATTATCCTATATGGAGCTTGTTTATCTATATATGTATATATATAGATGCTAACCATTACCTATTATCTATCTATCTATCTATCTATCTATCTATCTATCTATCTATCTATCTATCTATCTATCTATCTATCTATAGATGCTAATCATTACCTATTATCCTATATGTAGCTTATTTATCTCTACACATGTATATGTAATGTATGTATATGTATATATGTGTATGTGTGCATGTGTGTGTGTGTTTGCTTGTTGTTGCTCCCATTAGATTGCAAGCTCCTTGAGGTCAGGGAGTGGCTTTTACCCCTTTTTGTATCACCAGCACTTAGCACAGTGCCTGACACATTGTTACTCTGCCATGTGCAACTCTTCATGACCACAGATCACCAATGCCATCCATGGGATTTTCTTGGTAAAGATACTGGAGTAGTTGGCCATTTTTTTCTCCAGTGGATTAAGAGAAATTGAGGTTAAGTAACTGGCACATAGTAGGGACTTCCTAAAAGCTTATTGACTGACTGGTAGTGGTAAGTGACTGAGAGCAGCTCATTGTCCATATGTTCTGCCTGTCCAACAAAAATGTGCTGACAAATTAACTCAATAGACTGTACATATAATTGCAAATAATAATTTTTCATCCATTCTGGTTTTCTGGTGTACATTATTAGACCAATAACATTGCAGTTTTTTAATTTCATATACCTAATATAATTATTCATATTTCAAGTTCACTGGGCTATACAAGTTTAAAAGAAGTTACAACACAAAATAAATTTTAAAAATTTGAGGATGAAATGGTTATGGTAGAAATAAAATGAATAGCTACATTTAAGCTACATACACTAAATTAATAATTTTTTTCGGACAAAAATATATTAACTTCTTTTCCTACCTTCTATTTGTACCTTTTCAATCCCATTAAATGAAATAGAACAAGTATTTGAAAAGCACTCACTATATGTAAGACACTGTACCACTGAAATAGGTGCTGGGGATGTGAAAGACAAAATCAAAATAGCCCCTAGCATAAGAAATTAACATTCCACTACAAATACCACATATGCATAGATGAACAAATCTAATGTGCTTTGAGGAGGGAGGGAACACTAACAATTGAATACAACTGCAAAGGTTTCAAAAAAGAAGTGCCATCTGAGGTGATCCTTGAAGGAGCATTAAGATTTGGAGAAGCAGAATTGAGCACACACTATTTCTGGCATGGTGCATTTTTTCTATGTGGATGGGAATTGGGATATTGAGTTTGGAGAGTTTGGCTGAAATTCAGAATACATGAAATGAAACAATGGGAAATAGTCTAGAAAGGTAGATGGTTGAGAACAAACAATGGAGGTCCTTAAATACCAGGATGATGAGATTATATCTTATTTTAGAGGCAACAGGAAATTGCTGTGATTATCACTTGGTCTTCAGCCATCACATGGCATTTGGAATCCAGAGGAAAGAGAGGGGAGGAAAAACCCTGACTTATTGAAGAAGTAGCAACTATTTTGTCCTGATACCCATAAATAAGTGCATTGCTCAGGATAACATAGCTAACAAGTGTTTGAAGTCGGATTTGAGATCGATTCTTTCTGACTTTGGTCTCAACAATCTATCCATTGTATCATATAAGATGTATTTAGGAGATCTTTAAAGGTTGGATCCATAGGACCTGGGAGCTGATTGGATATGGAGGGTATGAGAGATTGAGTTGAAGTTGACATCTAGGTTGTGAGTCTGGGTGACCTATGGTAACCTTGACAATATACTTATAGGGAGGTTCTAAAGAGGGAAGTATTTGGGGAGAAAAATCAGTTCAGTTTTGATATGTTGAGTTTAAGATAGCTACAGGATATAGTTTAAAATGTCCTGTGGAATAGTTGGAGATGAGAGAATAGAGGTCAGTACTGAGGGTCAGACTAGAAAAAAGAGATTTGGGAGTCATCAGCATAGAGATGATCATTGAATCCATGGGGGCTGATGAGATTGACAAGAAAAATATTATAAAAGGAAAAGAAAAGGGGCCAAGGACAAAACCTGAGGCACAAAATGAGAAGAAACCATTACACATGTAAGAAAAGAATGAAGACAGAGATGAATCATGGAAACCTTGAAAACCTAGGGAGAAGAGAGTGTCAAAGAGAACTGTGCTTGATCATGTAAAAGGCTGAGAAGAGATCAAGAAAGATGAGGACTGAGAAAAGGACATTTGATTTGGTGATTCAAAGACTATTGTTAACTTTGGAGAGAGCAGTTTCTTTTTTTTTCCCCAAGTAAAAAACATTTTTATTTATAGTTTTGAGTTCCAATTTTTTCCCCTCCTTCCCTCCCTCCTCTTCCCCTGCCCTAAGGCAGTAAGCACTCATATATGGGTTATACATTTACAATTATGTAAAACATTATCATATTAGTCATTTTGTACAAGAAAACTTGAATAAAAGAGAAAAATGAAAGAAAGTGAAATATAGTATGCTTCAGTCTGTATTCCATCAATATCAGTTCTTTCTTTGAGGGTGGATAGTATGTTTCATCAATAGTCCTTTGAGATTGTCTTGGATCATTGTATTATTGAGAATAGTTAAGTCATTTACAATTCTTCATCAAACAATATTGCTGTCTCTGTGCACAAGGTTCTCTTGGTTCTGCTCACTTCGCTATACATCAGTTCATACAAGTCTTTCTAGGCCTTTCTGAAATCATCCAAGTAGTTCGTTTTTAGAAATTGAATTAATTTTATTCTGAACATAAGAAATAAAACAAGTATTTCCCTAATATGGTAGAATAGAAAAAAGATGATCATACATGAAACTGAAAATCTATTACATGCAACTTGCTATTCCTTTTTTTTTTTTTCAGTGAGGCAATTGGGGTTAAGTGACTTGCCCAGGGTCACACAGCTAGTAAGTGTTAAGTGTTTGAGGCCAGATTTGAACTCAGGTACTCCTGACTCCAGGGCCGGTGCTCTATCTACTGCTCCAACTAGCTGCCCTGCTATTCCTTTTAAATATATAATAATCATGTAACTTTCTTTTTTTCTTCTCTCCCCTCCCCCTGCCCTAAAGATGGCCATCATTAGACACAAATATATATCTTAAAACTATTTTATGTATCTATTTATCAATTCTTTCTCTGGATGCAGATAGTGTCTTCCTTCATATCTCCTTTATAGTTAATTTGGGTATATATAATAGTCAGGGAGAGCAGTTTGAATGATATCAGAAGCCAGACTGCAGAAAGCTGAGTAAAAGGAAAAGCAGTGTAAATATCAAATATAACTGTTATATCAGCCATCACAAAGACTTTAGCCATGAGAGGGAGGAGAGATATAGGAAGACTGTGGAGAGGAACAGATTAAATGAGAGTTTTTTGAGGGAAGAGATATGGGTATTTTGGTAGGTAGTTGGGAAGTAGCATGTAGACTGAGAGAGATTGAAGATAATTTAGAGAGTGGGGATTATAGAGGGGACAATCTACTGGAAAAGATAGGATGGGATGAGATTATTTGTGCATGTAGAGGGATTTGCCTTTGAGTCAAACAGAGGTGAAGGAGGGTATAGTGCAAAAAGCATCTGACTGATGTGAGATGAGGTACAGGATAGAAAAGGGTGCTCTCTCTAAAGGGCCTCAATTTTTTTTTCAGCAAAATGTGAGGTAAAGTTCTCAGGTAAGAGGTTTGGGGTGGGGGAAGCCATGGAAAGTTGAAAGAGGGATGAAAATGTTTGCAAAAGCTGTTGTGGTTAGTGGAATGGTTAATTCTGGCCTAGTTGAAATTACATAACATACATTTATACTATTTTCATCATTTTGGCTCTGATTCTAAATTCAATTTCCTCTCCCCACCATCTCATATGTCTTTGATTCAAATTGGGAAACTAGAAATTGAAACCCTAAGAAAAATCTACCAGAATTACTAGAACACATATGGAAATGTGCTATTCCTAGATTTATCATAATATTGCCTTTAGTTTCATTAGTATTTTATCTTCTCCACAAGTTATTAGGCTCCCCTGGCCAAAAAAATTACCATTTATTTTTATATCCTCCATCCAAAAAAATTCTACTTAAATTAAAAAAAAAAGATGCTGGAGGACAAAGCAAAATGTCATATTCTAAGATATTTCTTATATTTTGAGACATACTTACTGTAAGTAAGAGCACAATGAGAGGATAAAACTATATGTATTAGAGAATAATTGTATGCCAAACTTTGTGATACTATTAGTGATGTTGTCTGTGGGGTAGGATTTCAGAGAAAGGAATGAGTAGTATGGGATGGATGAGCAAAGAAATATGTACACTGTAAGAATTTCATAAATATTTTTAATGAATAAACAAATGATTAATCAGATATGGCTAGATGGAACTTAAGCTAGACCTCTCTCTCAGATAAATGATATAATCCAGATAAATTGAAAAGTGCAGTATAGTCCTTATAAATATTTCTGGGTGTCAAACATGCAAAACATGACTTCCATTGAATTCTCAGTGATATGTTCAATTCTAATTATAATGAACAACTGTTCAAACAAAAATTTTAACTTTTAGCAAACCTATGATAAGCAGTGACCAACAGTCCAACTCTTTGCTGCTAGGCAGACAACTATAGTATAACACAAACTTCGCAAAACACTTGTTCTTGTTTCTGGGAAAACTCTAGGTGTAACTTGAATTTATTTCAGGAAATAAAAATTAAATTAACTAATATTTCTTTGTGGACATTTCTCTTTATTATGTACTCCCCCTTCCTCTTCATAAGCATCATTCCCCTGCTGCCCAGTTTTTTTTCTTTCTCATTCTTAAGATCTGATGGGAAATTATTTGTTTTATCTATCCATCTACCTACCTATTGTGCATTCATTCATTCATCTATTTATTTGTTCATTTTGTAATTCATCCATCCCTTCATTTATTCACTTATATATTTCTTTATCCATTCATCTATCAATCTTCCTACTTATCAATTTATTCATTCATTTGTTTATTTGTTCATTTGTTAATTCATTCATCCATTCATTTATTCACTTATTTCTTTATCTATCCATCAACCCTCCTTATCAATTTGTCCATTCATTTCTTGATTTGTTTGCTTGCCAGCCAATTCCTTCATTCACTCATTCATTCATTTATTTCTATATCCATGTACGTATGTATGTATCTGTCTGTCTCTCCATCTGTCTATCCATCTATCAACCCATCTCTTTCTCTCTCTTTCTTTCTTTCTGTCTGCTCATTTATGGTAAAGCAGAGTCTCTGTGAGTGAGGAAAGTATGCAAGAGAGGAAGCTGTGAGTCACCCTCATTCCTCCTCTGTGTTACCCAAGTGTACTTGTCAAAAGTGAGTCCTGATCTCTGCGCTCTCTCATTAGCACTGTGCTTTATTATGCCATTGTCACGGCACACATGTGCCATCTCCTCCCTTCTTTCCCCATTAAACAATATACAGGATTATTTTATCAATATTTGTAGTACCATATTTCTAGCAGTTAAAAAGGTTAACATCTTTTAATAGCCTTTTAAGT
The DNA here is from genome assembly GCF_019393635.1 of Dromiciops gliroides. Taxonomy (NCBI): domain Eukaryota; kingdom Metazoa; phylum Chordata; class Mammalia; order Microbiotheria; family Microbiotheriidae; genus Dromiciops; species Dromiciops gliroides. The sequence goes on from NC_057861.1 coordinate 194,834,785, forward strand.
TCCTGCTGCAGCTAGATAATATAGTTAATGGTGGTGGAGCCCCAAACAAATTTCCTGCAACATTAGCTGCATTTAAAAGTATAATCTTATGCAGCTTTCTCTTGTTCAACAACATTTCAGAATAATGGGAGAATGCTTCTATTTACAATGGAGAAAATAACACACAGTATTTAACGCTGCTTATGATGCTTATAATTACTTGCAACGCAACCCTGAAAACCAGGCAGAGTCCTTAAAATATTCTCTGAAAGCAGAAAAGCATTCGAACCTGGGGGACCATAACCAAGTTGCAGATTTTCAAAAGCTGAGGTTTGTCTAATAAATGGATGCAGAACACCCAAATGTTTTTAAACATAATTACCATATGCAGAATGAAAAGGCTTAACACTTCTAACTAGCACGTAATGAGCACAATCATCATTAGACTTCCTTATAAGGTTTCGTTCTGTATAACAGATGCAGGACTGACTGCTGGGTCTGGCGTTTTGTGTCTGGGGCTTTCAGTCTATCTCAAGTGAAAATATATAATTCCAGGCCACTCTTCCAATACATCACAGTCATTTTCTGCACTTTAGTTGTTTTTCTCTCCATTTTTCTTACAAAATAAAACATCATTACAGCAGGTTTAAAGTGCACTTTAGTGCCTGCAATCTACCCATGCTATTCTTTAATATTTCATCATTAAATAGCAAAATAACCTGATATGATCCTAATTTAGTGCCAATTACACTGCATTGATCAAAGTGACCTTTTCATACTGGAGCACAAAAATCAATCCCGCTGTACAACAAATGTCAGGGGGATGAGAGCAACATATAATCTGTGACAATCAAAACATTACTTACAAATGAAATCACCAATGACCTGCATGCCAAGGCAATTTCTGCATGATGTGCACTGTTTTTGTTGGGGAATTTTTTTCCATTCTCTCTCTCTCTCTCTCTCTCTCTCTCTCTCTCTCTTTCTCTCTCTCTCTCTCTCTCTCTCTCTCTCTCTCTCTCTCTCTCTGTTTCTGTCTCTGTCTATTGCTCTCTCATATTCACTCTCTCATTCTCTCATATTCTCTCTGTTTCTCTGTCTCTATCTCTCCTCATACACACACAGAGTTGTGTTATTTCACAATTTTCTGTGACAACTGATAAAAATGATCAAGGCCATTCAACGAGTTTTTAAAATAATCTCTGAAATGAATCATAAAGATCAGTTTGTCTGTATTGTTCAATGAACACTCTTTCCAAAATATACCTCATAAGGACATTTGTGGGGTGAGATAACTGAGACAAAGTTTAGATGGCTGTATGTATTTTGTACTGGGTCCAATAGATAAGATAGGCAAAAAAAGGAGATGTCTGCTTAAAGAAGGAGTTAGAATCGCTTCATGAAACATAGCCTTTCCATCATAATTTAAATTTAAATTTCATGAGAATATAATTGAATTTTTAAGCCTACTAGATACATTAATCAAGTAAGAACAAAGTAGTCCCAAACTGAAGTTGGCACCCGTGATTTTTAATAGTATTAATATGTTTATGATGAGACTTTAATTCATTCATTCATTTTAACTTCCTTCTTTATTTAATCTTGGTTGGTTGAATAAAAATATTAATTGATATACTAATTTAAAAAAAACTATTTCCAAGATTTTGCTGAGACTTCTCACTGTACCTTTCTGTCTTTCCCTCTGAATTCTGCCCAAGAGAGGTAAAATGTTGCAGTAGAATCATTCTGGGATTTGGATTCAGAGGACCTGAGGCAGAGTCCCAGCTCTGATATTTATTAGCTATGGACTTCATTTGCAAAGTGAAGAGGTCAAACTAGATGATCTCTAAGGTTTCATCTAACTCTCGATCTTTCAATATGATTGCTACCCTTCTTTCGAGATTTAATTCACATCACAGCACCTTCTTAAAATCTTCTATGTTTAAGTCTACCCCCTTCCCTGCCCCTACTCCTTACTTAACTAGGTGGCCTGAAGCCAGAAAGACCTAAGTTCAAATCTGGCTCCAGACATTTATTAGCTATGTATGACTCTGGGTGAGTTATTTGACCTTTCTCTACCTCAGTTTTCCTCAAGTATAAAGTGGAGAGAACAATCACACCTACCTTACCGGGTTCTCATGAGAATTAAATTAGGTAATATTTGTAAAAGTGCACAGCGTCCAACACATAGTAGGCCCTTAATACATGCATATTGCTTCCTCCCCCTTCCCTTACCTGAAATACCACAAACCATTATACTTCTTATTTTGTGCTTGCACATTCTAATTTACATTGATTTATGTACCCTTTTTAGATCCCATACTAGAATCTAAGTTCATGAGGTGTGAAACTGTCTTACTCTTTGATTTTCAACAAATTAAATTCAGAAAGACATTTGTTAAGCACCATCTATATCCAAGGCACTGTGCTAGACAACAGGGATAAGCAGATGTGGCGCAGATCCTGTTCTTAGGGAGTTTACAATCAAATAGAAACTTCTTTGTACAAATAACTGAAGCAAGAGAGAATGTGATGAGTGCATGTGCTGTGGGGAAGTTGAGGAAGGAGAGAACATTTTTGCCTGGGTAAAGGACAGCAAGAATACTTCATGAAAAAGGAGCGACCTGAGCTGAGCCTTGAAGGAAGGGGAGAATTGGAACTGGAATAAAAAAGGAGGGGGTAATGGGGGCCAGAATGAATAAAGGAGTTGGGAGATATCTAGGTGAGAATGGGAAGCAAAGATTATGTCAATTTGGTAGGAATGTAGAGCACATGAAGCAACCTAGTATAATACTAAGAGAGTAGGAGGAAGCCAAATTGGGGAGGCTTTGAAAAAAAGCTCAAGAGCTTTTATTTTATTCAGTGGAAAATGAGGAGCTACTGAAGTTTTCTGAGAAGGTTGTGGTGTTATAAGACTGATATATTAGGAAGATGAATCTCCTAGAAGTGTGAGGGGTTGATTGGTATGGGAAAAGAATCAATTGGTGGCAGGAATACCAATTAAAAGGCTTTTAGGAGGGGGCAGCTAGATGGCGCAGTGGATAGAGCACCGGCCCTGGGGTCAGGAGTACCTGAGTTCAAATCCGGCCTCAGACACTTAACACTTACTAGCTGTGTGACCCTGGGCAAGTCACTTAACCCCAAATTGCCTCACAAATAAATAAATAAATAAATAAATAAATAAACAAACAAACAAACAAACAAATAAATAAATAAATGAAATAAATAAATAAATAAATGAAATAAAAGGCTTTTAGGAGCACCTAAATGAGAAGAGATGAGGGCCTTAACTATGGGTGGTTGCAAAGAGAATGGAAAACAAAAGGTGTAGATGCATAAGATATTGCTGAGGTGGCATCAATAAGACTTGGCAATTTTTTTTGTTAATGGAGGTAAGGAAGAAGGACAAATCAGACAAATTGAAGGTTAAGAGTACTGGGAATAGCATGGTATAGTGGTAAGAGTCATGGTTTGGAAGTCAGATGATTCCATCCTGGAATTTGAAATCTCAAATCATGTAATCATCATGTGCCTCAGTTTCCTTTTCTATATTATTATATTATATTAGAACATTATTTTATATCTTTTTTAAAAATGAAATTGAATAACAGAAATAATGTTTTGAAGGTTGGATACCTATAAGAGGAGTGTACACTTTGAACAGCTCCGGTTTACCTTTGAAATATACCTATTAACAAAATGTGCCATGGTTACCTATTTGCTATAGTTATGTATTTGTAGTAGTAAAACCTGGGTTCAAATCCTAGCTCAGAAACTTACCAGCTTTGTAAGCATGAACAAATCAGTAAAACTCTCTTGGCCTCAGTTCCTCATCTGCAGAATGAGGGAATTGGACTTAAAAGGCCTCTAAACAGATTTCAACAATTTATTGAGTTTATTTTAGCCTGGTCTTGTTCATCATATCCAATACCTTGTGACCTCATTTGGAATTTTTTGGCAAAGATATTAGAGTGGTTTTCTAGTTCCTTTTCCAGCTCACTTTACATATGAGGAAACCTACACAAATGGGGTTAAGTGACTTGCCCAGGGTCACACAGCCAGTAATTATCTAAGGTCAGATTTGAACTCAGGAAGATGAGTCTTTCTGACATCAGGCTTACTGGGTTATCTAGCTACACTTATTTTAACCTAATGAAAGCCTAGTTATTCTTTGAATTTTCTATAATTGTAGGATCAGTAAGTTTCCAATATATAGTATATACAAGTTCTTCTCCCCATATCAGCCACCTTTCTGATAATTTTAACCCAATATGAAAACATATTGTGACCAAAATTCTCTTCTTTTCTCTGTATTCCTGGTTAAATTCAGGTTCCTGGGGAGTATGCCATAATTCTCCAATGATTTCTTTTCATTAAAAAGGGCTTTGTTGTTGTTTTTATTCTTTTGTTACCTTTCCTTCCCTTTGAATTCTGCTTGGATTCAGGTCCTATTATCTCATGTTTATGAGATGTTTAACAATTGAAAAGTAATTCCCTCCAAATAAACCAGTGAAACAGGTAGCGAAAATATTAATATTGTTGTTTTACAGATAAGAAAACTGAGGCTCAGAGGACGCTGTTATTCTGTCATACAAGCCTTAATAATTAGAATGGAGACTTGAACCCAGTTGGTGCTATACCATTCTGAGTCCTGTCCCCTATACATACACTTCAGATGATTTAAAGCTAGTATTTCATCTCCATCCCAAGAGGAACTGTGATAGTTCTGTTAAGGGATAGAGGTGCCATTTGATATAAATTTGCCCTGGTTTGCATGTAGGTTTAACAAAATTTCTTGAGCTCCACCTTCCTTTTTTAGCTCCACCCTCCCTCCAAACCCTCTCTTCCCACAATTACAAAACAACAACAACATAAAATCGATTAAAAACAAAACTAAAAAAACTAACCAATAAGCTGTATAGTTTTGAATCTTTCTTTTGTTTCTATGAGGTTTTCTTTTTTCCTCATAATAACTATGAATAGGATGTGAGTATCATACTAAGCTGATTAAGTCACAGTTTGGTTTTGTAGCTATCTAGCAAGAATATCTCTCCTCTGAGTAAGTCCATTAACAGACATGATTTATGACTGACACTTGCACAACTCTATGTGTACGTAGCCTGAGAAAGACCCAAATAATAACGGAGTCCTGGTTATGAACCAAATCCAATTCATTTCACGCTGATGCAGAATTAGTTTCAGCTTAATGTAAAGGAGCTGGGCGGGCAGACTGTTAAGGTGACTCCCTTTTTTTAAAACATGTTTCCCAATGCAATTTGCAGCTTAACGGCCACACTATAAATGACATGATTAAGTTTTATATATTTCTGTATATTTGATGTATTTACCCAAATGCAGCTGTCGTTTTGTATACTGTTTCAGATGTTTAGAGTTGAATCAATTGTTTGGAGTAATCACACTTTCCAAAGACAAGCTTTCTTTTTTTCTGTGAGGGCTTTGCAGTCAAAGCTATCCTGAAAACATGAAAGGAAACAAATTCACACCAAGAATTTATCATTAGGCTCAACAGAAGAGCCTTTGTTGGGAAATGTAGGCAATAAGAGAATATATTTACTATCTCTAAATGAGCCCAGCCATTTCCAACTGCTTTCTAGGTTTCTATTCAATTCATCATTTCTTCCCATTATAGTTTTGAGTATTCTAATAATGTTTCAGCCAATTACATTTCTCTGGCCAAGTTTTAGAAGTCTGTTTATAGCTCAGCAAGGGGTACTATTTAAGTAGCTTAATGAACTCAGAAGTAATTTTAAATATATGTATTTGTTGTTCAGTTGTTGTTTTTTTATATTTTATTTATTTGTTTATTTATTTACTTTGTGCATCAATGACTGTTAAGTGACTTGCCCAGGGTCACACAGCTAATAAGTATAAAGTGTCTGAGGCCGGATTTGAACTCAGATACTCCTGAATCCAGGGCTGGTGCTTTATTCACTGTGCCACCTACCTGCCCCTCAGTTGTTTTTTTAGTTGTGTACAACCCTTTGCGACTCTATTTTGAGTGTTCATGGCAAAGGTACTGGAGTGGTTTGCCATTTCCTTCTCCAACTCATTTTATGAATGAGGAAACTGAAGCAAATGGGGTTAAGTGAATTTCCCACAACTTACACAACTGGTAAGTGCCTGAGGACATATTTGAACTCAGGTCTGCTGACTCCAGGCCCAACTCTACATCCCATGTACCACCTAGTGATCCCAACTATGTGTATATATGCACGGATGATATACATATGTATTTGCTATGTTAAATTAAGTATTTCAAGGAAGAAACAAATCAGGTAGTGATTTTTCACCCTTGTGACAATGACACTCCAATGTGACTGTGTCTGACCATTGGTAAAGTACCCAGATAAAATGAAAAAGAAAAAGTCAGTCAATCATTCAGATGTTTGGTCTGTTCAATGTAAGACATCTGGATGTCCCCAAATAGCCAGATGAGCCCCTAAATTTTTTCACTTTTCATCCAGATGTTTTGGCATTCTTTAGATGTAGCCTATATTTTTCAGAAAAAAAAACAAACAAAAAGTAATTAAAATATATCACTAACATAAATATTAACATGACTGGGATGCTCATTATGAAGCACAACTATATGGAACTCATGAATTTATAAATATCACTCTTCATATTCATAGTTCAGAAGGAATTATGATTATACAGGTTGATATCTTTTATAAAGAGCCATGGGGTATAGCTGCTATAATTTTATCAAGAGCTATATTTTCTAAAAGGGTTATTAAATTCACTTGTAGTTTTAGTTTAAACAGACTGGGCTATTAGGTAAAAAATACTTGAGACAAAAATATAATTTGAATATTAAGCAAATGGATTCTTTGCAAAAAAAATTTATTATAATTTATGTTTTTTTTCTAAATATGTCTATATATACTTATTTTATAGTATCCTATTTTACAATCTTAGAGAAATACAATAGAGGAGTAACAAATTCTTCAGTAAACTTCTGTTTTTTAAAGGTACATTCAGCATAGAAAGTTAATTGCATCTATCAACTCAACTAATATGAGGCCTTATATATTTTCTTCTGTTTGCATTTATATTCCTACCAAATAGATAACAAGTTTTTTTCAAAACCCGTATGAATAAATCTTACTTATACACAAGCACAAACATATTCTCTATAAAATTAGTTGACATATTCTGTCATATGCATTTACTTTCCAACACAGTAAAAGTATTGAACGGGGAAGGCATGTTCATTTCCAATTATATTAATTCAGTATATGTTTTGTTTTATTCCTATGTGACTAAAAACAATTATAAATTTAATACATAGACCCTAAAGAGAAGTGATCATTTGTCTTTGCAATAAATCATGTCTTATTAAAGAAAACCAGATTTTCTGGAAACTAAAATTGGAAAATTATTAACTTAATTCTTTCTGAATTACACCTAAGATTATATCTGATAATCCATTAAAAGCATCTTAATCAATGTCTTCCATCATAATGTCATACATACTGATAAGAGTTCTTGGTCTGTTGAGGCATTTGTTAAGACTTCTGAGCACTTCAAATAAATGCCTTACTAATGCACCAAGCAAATCAATTAGATTCTCTGTACATTCTCTGTGAATGTCATAGGAAGTGAAAGCAGAGCAGGGTGACCTTCTGTATACGTAAATAAGGTTTCCTAAGAAATCACCTATTGGAGAGAATTGGCTTTGACTTCAAGAAGACCAGTACTCGAGTCATCTATCCATTGTTCTAATACATCTTTTCTGTGTGATCTGGGGCAATTTATTTAATTTATTTAACCTCTTATTGCTCTAGGCAATTCTCATCTTGTACATACATAATTATTTGCATGTCATCTCTATTTGTACATAAGATCCTTGAGGACAAAGGATCTTTTGTTGCCTTGCTTTGTATCCTGAGCAATTAGCACAGTGCCCAGCACACAGAAGGTTTGTAAATGTTTGTTGACTGACTGATTGCATTGGTAGACGAAATTTCTCTATCTGGAAGTTCTCTGAATAAAATCATAGGTCTAGTCCCTAGCCTTATCCCTAAAAGAACAAAATTGAAATTGAAAAAAAAAAGGGTAGGATCTATATATTCTCTAGGGCACCGAGATTTCTTATATTTTATACTCCATTCTTAAGTTTTAGCTACAGTAGTGAAACTATTTTGATAAAGATGATGATGATTCTTTTTGAAATGAATTTACTTTATTTTTACATATTCACACAAAGTATTGCTACACCTGAAGAAGATCATGTAATGATGGTGTGAAATCCAAATACTTCTGACAGTATAGTTCAAGTCCTTTACTTCTTTATGTTGACATTGGAGAAAAAATTATCAAGTGATTATTTTGTTATATGAAACACTATTTTATTTACACCTTCCAATTATTTGAGAGGCCAGTTTGGAACATATACAAATATCCACCTTACCCCCTTCTTCCATTTAGGTTTGTAGTGGCTTTTTTTTTCTGATTATCAGAATCTTGCCAATTATTTGTATTATAATAAAACACCTTTGAATAATTGTCAACAGTTTTTTTGTAAACATCTTTGATTAAATACTATATACACATACGTACAGAGGTAGCTGTGGATATAGATACATGTATGTGAACATTATATATACTTTTAGCAGGACACTAAAGTCAGTCAAATTAGCAACTGATAAGAGACCAGTAACTTCGTAAGTGCCATGGCAAATGTAATAAATGTTAATCATGTGAAATGAGGCGATTTACCCCCTTTAAGATGAACGGATGGTATCTAAATAGTCCTTCTTTTCAGTTATAAAAGGTCTTCCAATCTGAACAGACAAAGCTATTCTAGTAGTTCTATTTGTTTAAGAAAATAGGTCTAAATTGATGAAACTAATCATTTTATTCTAACTGCTCTTTTTAAAGACAATTGCTGATTGCATGCCCCTTTTGTAGCTGTAGCTGAGCCCGCGATGGTACAAAATAACCATCTTGCCAGTTGTCACAACTATTTGCTCATTCTTTAATTAAACATAATATAGAAAACAGTATAATTCACATCTAATTAGGAATCAACTTCTTTAGTCTGTGAACTCTTTCCAAAACTGGCTTCAAGGATCATTGTTCCATGATTAAGACACTTATCCAGGTTACTTGTGCTTACCTGCATCAATTTCATATCTAAAAATACTACACTTTCTGCATTTTTTTTTAGCAATTCCTTCAAGCTGCATTGCATTCTGTTAGAATAGGTAATGACTATGATGGTTAGTGGGGAAAACTGTTACCATTGTCGCTGATTTCATTAGGATGAGTCTGATCAAGATTGTGAGCCTTCTGAATAGACCCAATAAAAGAATTAAAAAGAAAATGAACACGTACGAACCACAAAACAAAAATCATTAAATATTTTATAATTTCCCTATATTACATTAAAATATTAATTAAATGATATTCAAATAAGCTAATGATACTAGAACTATTATAATAATGGGGTTTTTTTCACTTAGTAAAATTTATCCTTTGTAAAGTACTACATATATACATTGTTCCTCCAAAAATCCATGTGAGGAAAGCCAGGAAGTCACTACTATGTCACTCTTGTTCCATGTCCTCAAGTAATTTTTGACTTGATGGATCTCTGGATCTTACTGGCTTTGTTAATCATAGTGACCTCTTTGATGCTCACGAAGTCCAACCGACATATATCATTTCTCTCTACTACTTTCGTTATGTAATTAGCTTATATCTAGGTACAAGTTTCATGAAAATTGAAATCTCAGGTCTTGGGTCAGGCTCATTCTTGAGGCCCAGAGCCTGAAAAAATAGGGTTTTTTTCCCATTGAATGTATCTCTGCCATCTCTCTGTCTCTCTTTCTCTCTCTCCCTTTCTGTCTCTGTTTCTCTGATTCTGTCTCTCTCCTCTTTCTCTCCCCTTCTCTTTTGTGTGTATATAAAAATATTATTTATGTACTCATATACATGCAAATAAATATATTCTCTTCACATATATTGATTATATATTTGCATATTCTCATATAATATATGTATGTGTATATGTATGTATGTATGTATGTTTTAGTGATTCAGGTATACACTAAGAATCATCTTTGACTCCTCATTCTCTCTCATCTCCTATATCCAAGCTGTTGCCAATATCTTTCTAAACTGCCCCTTTTCTCTTCTGACACTACCACCACTTTAATGCAGGTACTCTCATGCCTTGATCATTGTAATAGCCTGCTGGTAGGTCTGGTCTGCCTGCCTCAAGTTTCTTCCTGCTCCAGTACAATCTCCATTCAGCCAACAAAGTAATTTTCCTGAAGCTCTATTTCAAACATATCAGCCCCTACCCATGCCCTTAATAAACTGCAATAGCTCCCTATTGCTTCTTAGATCAAATATAAAATCTTCTTTTTAGCTTTCAAATATCTTCATGACCCAGCACCCTCATATCTTTCCACTTTTCCACTTTATTCTCCACCACATAGTCTTCAGAGCAGTGGCACTGGCTTTTTTGATCTTCCACAAATGAGACAATCCATCTCTAGGCTCTGGGCATTTTCTTTTATTGTCCCCCATGCCCAGAATCTCTCTCATTACAATCACCTCATATTGGCTTCTTTTAAGTCCCAAATAAATTCATTTCTTCTAACATTAAAGAGATTATAGCAATGAATCACAGAGATTACAAGATGTAACAAGGCTGGATTTATACCAAGAAAGCAGGGCTGATTCAATATTAGAAAACTATAAGCATGATTGACCACATCAATAACAAAAGTAACAAAAACTTTATGATAGATGCAGAAAATGTTTTGACAAAATATACCTATTCCTATTTTTAAAAACTTATAAAGAATAGGAATAAAAGAAACCTTTCTTAAAATGATAACTTTGTTTAGGGTTGTAATGGTCAGGATACAATATTTTTGTTTGGAAAGTTAAAGGATGGTCAATGAGCCATAGACCACAGGAAAATAATAATAGTTATTATTTATATAACAATTACTGTATGCCAGGACACACTTCCAGTAGAAAGATGGTATGGATTACATTGTGGTTCCAGAACTGCAAGTTTGGAGAGTAACAGGACAATTTAAATATATTAGAGCACGATCTCTGGTCCAGAAGCAAGGCATGTAGTTAACTTTGGGACAAAAGGAAAGGACAAAATGATGAGTGAATATTTGGGAGGAAATGGTGTGAGAAGGGAACTTAAGGAAGATCATGAAAGATGACCTTAATCTTATCAGAAAAAAGATAGGAAATAGGGTGATCTTTTGTGAGCCTTAAATGCCTGACAATTTGGGGGTTCTCGAGGAGAAGGGTAATATTTTGTACTAGTTATAGTGAATAAGATAGGGAGCTAATGAGTAATAAAGCATTACTGGGTATTGTTAGTGGGTCTAGCTGAACTACAATGCATATACAATGATTCTATAGTCTACTTTTGAAATAAGTTTAAATGAGACTTCCCTAGGAAAACAGAACTGGATCAAGGATACTAGATCTCAGTGATAACCTAAGGTTAAGGATTAACAAAACAATAACAATAGGTCAAAAGAACTGGTGATACTAGAACAATAGCTGTGGTACCATTGGTTGACTGCGGGTCAAGCCTGGGAAAAGAGGTAAGGAGGATTACCTGGGAGATTCTGTAGTGACTGAAGTTTTGGAGTTCATGATATAGGCAAATTATAGGTTTGGTGAGGAAGGAAATCAGTTAAGAGGAAGAAGATGAGGTGATTTAAAAGCTCAGAATTTAAGAGGTAACAGAGAGGTCTAAGGTATGGTTGTTCTTATATGTCACTATAGTAGGATGGGGAGTAGAGTTAATAGAAGTCATGGACATTGAAGAACAATGATGTTAGAGTGCTGGAAAAGGCTATCAAGGTTGATTTTGAAATCCTTGAGGATGATGGCAAAGCATAATGTAGAAAGGAAGACACATAATATCATATACTCCAGTTGCCAAAGTAGTTGAGGAAAGTGAGAGAACTGGAAGGTCAGTAGATGCTACCACTCATGTTAAAGATGATAGCTGATATTTAGAAAGTGTTCTTAAGTTTGCAGTGTCATGTACATGAATTCATTTGATTCTCGTATTAATAACTAACATGGTTACCTCAGGGAAAACATAAGTTTCTGTGTAAAAGGAGATTTCATAGAAAATGCTTAAGGATGAAGTGGGTAGGGCTCCTCATGGCATACTGGAAGGGACTGGGAAAGCTGTGTAAAACTCTAGAGTTGATCTAGAGAGGAACTGAACTGGTCAGAATGAGGAGAAAGCAGAGATGGTAAAATATGAAGGGTGGAGAGCTGTTTGGATAGAATTTTAACTAGTCTTAGAGTTCCAATTAGAGTGTTCACAACATGGAATGTTGGCCTGGCGAACTGCCCTCCCCAATCTGCTCCCCAGGTGGACTAAGTCCTCTTTGATTATAGAAAACCCAAGGAGTATGGAGTGGAGAGGGAAGGAAAAGGTCTGGAATCCTGCCCTCTTTGATTTACTCCCTGGATGGATTGGACTTTTTCTGATTACTGTGTGCAGCATCTAGTCTGTGATGAAGGTAAATGGATGTTTTTTTTTTCATAACTTATTTTATGGGATATGGCTTAACTTGGGTTTCTTCAATGCATTTAAAACATCTGGTATGGGAACAAAATACTCTTAAACAATAACCATAAATTTGTTTTCTCTCATATCCCCCCTCTTTTTTTACTCAAGACTCTAAAGGTTACATTTCACTTAAGACTCTATCTGCCCAAGAAGCAGGGTGGATTCTCAGAAAATAAGGCAGAAGAAATTCAAGGGGCCACGATATAGGAGGAAAAGAAATAGAGCTGAGTGACCATAAGTATGTGACTAATATTTGGAACTAATATTTGGAACTCAGTGATGGAAGGACATACCTTCAAAGGAACCGATTATATACCAGTAGAGTGGTAGTATCAGTGAACATAAAGAAGGTATCTTATTTTGTGTATATCTACTACCTACATGAGAGAGATGTGGAAAAAAGTATTTGGGTCAGGATCAATTATGGGAAAAATCAGAAGAAATAATGAGATTGGAATACATTATATACCTCCAAGCCACTATAAGCAAACTTCCAACTGGTCATTTCCTCCCTATCCCAGTGAATTTGCACCCCTAGATTCAAACCCCATTCTCCATTCCCCACTAGGTACTTCCTTACTCTCATTCCCTTTAATGAAATCTTCCCTCTTTAATGCCCCATTCTAAGGCTACTCACCCTTCCTCTATGCTTTCTGGAATGTCTGCTCCATAGGAAACAAACTTACTTTGATCTTAAATCTTATCTTTCCTGTTCCTTTCAGCTTCTGACTCTCACTGAAATTTGAATCATGTTTGAAAACACTGCCTTTCTGGGCATCCTTTCCAGCATAGGTTGCATCCAATTCATTCATCCAACTCACTGGTAAAGACAGAGGAGTTGGAATACTCCTACCTACTGCTACCTTCAAGCCTTCCCTTTACTGTCATTCTTCAGACACATCTTCACTCAATCCATATCCACCAACCAATCAAAATTCTCTTCTTTACTGACCTCCAAGATTCTCCCCTTTCCTCAACAAATTTAATGCTTGGCTCAGTCTTTACTCCTCAACTTCTGCCTTCATACTAAGGGACTTAAACATATGTATTAATACTCCCTCAAACACCCTATACTTAAAGTTTCTCATTTTACTCATTTACCATTTCCAATTTCCCTCTTTCACTGTACCTCAGCTACACACAGAGATTGTCATACCCTTGACCTTTTTATCACTTAAAAATGCATAATTTCTATGTTCATGAAGTCAGAATTTCCCACTCCGATCACAACCTGTTGTCACGACCTGTCCCTATGTCTTGAAATACCAAACCCAATTCCTTGTCATTACCATAATTTCCAGTCTCTTGACCCCTCACTTCTTTCTCTGGTCATCAGCCATATACTGGCTTTAGTCTCCTCACTTTCCCATCCTGACCCCTTGATGAACCAATTTAACTCCACACTCCCATCTTCTTGGCATCTCTTACCCTATTTTCTTGTCATAGATCTTGCCCTGCAAAGCCTTAGTCTTGGACTACTCTACCATCCACAGATTTGTCTCCTACTCATTTTCTGAAGAACAAAGTTGAAGAAAGTTGAAATGGTGTTGACTAGATCCACTACAAATTTGTTACATAACCCAACTGGGTCCTCACTTTTTATGTGACAATTGTTTTACACTTTCCTAACTGACCCACCAAAACAATCACCAAAGAAGCTTTACCAAACATTTGTATTCTTCTTCCTATCTCCCATAGCTACTTCTCTCACATTCCCCTAAAAAGCATTCAGGCTATATGTTTTGAGACCATGCTGATTCTGCCAATTGTTTTATAACTGTCCTCTGCACAAAGATTTAGATGAAATTTTTAATGAAAGATAAAGGCAAGATATTGGCTTTTAAAAACAATACTAAAAACAAATTTAAGGTAAAAGAAAGGATAGGAACCCTGTATAGGTTAGAAGGATCATTGATAACATATAACAGAGAGAAAGCAGAAAAACCAAATCTCCTAAATTGACTTTTCATATAGAACCTTAAGCTAGGAAATGTTTTGTACAATTTCTCTGAACTCTATGAAAACCGACCTTTCAAATTCTTGGAAATGTGTCAGATTATGTATGGCATTCCTTTCCTATTGTCTTTCTGTTTTCTCTATCAGGGAAATAATGCTAAAACTAGAAATATAGGACAAAAATTGGTTAATGGGGAATTGAAACCCAAGATAAATGAGGAGATATTAAGAGTACCTAGCAACCCACACTGAGTTCATGAAATCCAGCCTTGATTAACTATGTCCCAGTGTCCTGAAAGAACTGAGAGTTCTAATTGCAATACCATTGTCAGTGATCTTTGAAAAATTGTGGAGAAAGGTAAAGGTGACAAAGGACTGAAGAGAAGCAGTTGGTGTCTTGGTTTCTAAAAGGGAGAATAAAGCAGATTTTTTTTTCACACTACTGGGCTTCAGAAAATTCTAGTAATATAATATAGAAGAGACAAACTCTATGATATTAATATCTGTTTCATAGACAGACTATTGAGATAGCAAGGGTTCATTGAAAAACTGTGAGATAGTATAGGTTTAGGGGTTCATAAAAAACAAATCATGGAAGATAAAACTATTTTCCTTTTATAATAGGAATATTTTCTTGACAAGTCCTGGGAATACAGTGGATGTATGATACCTTAATTCCAGCAAAGATTTGAGGAAATCTCTCAAAATATAATTGTGGTCAAGATGTATGGGCTAAGGAATAGTTTAGTTAGGGAATATCTGAACTATTTGAACAACAAATCACAAAGGCAATGACTGATGAATTCATGTTGATTTGAAAAGAAATTGATCAGTCTATCTTCCTAGGGAGTTCCTGAATTCTATTCAGCATTTTACCAATGTTTGGAGTGAAAATATAGATGGCATAATGGACAAATTTTCAGGAAATAAAAAAGAAGGAAGGAACAGATAATACATTTTGGGACAAAAGTGAAAGCATTGTATAGTGGAAAAGACGCCATATTTTGAGTCAGAGGGCCTAGTTTCAATTCTGAATTCTGCCACTTGGGCAAAAACTTAAACCTTGATTTCATTTTCCTCACCTGCAAAATGAAAGGGTTGTACTAGCTAACCTTTAATGACTCTTTCAGTCCTAAAATTTTGATGCTAAGAATCAAGATCCTATGGACAGAATCAAATAATCCAATGTATAAATTTATTGTATAAATGTATTGCTTTTAATAAGTATAAAGTTTGTTTTCCTAAATAGGCTCTTTGAAATTCATATTTCCCATGTTGAAAAGGCTCCCAAGATAAAGAGAACTTAGATAAAGAGAGGATGGAGGATATTATAGTCATGTGAATTTGGGGTTCCATTCATTTCAAGGGAACCTACTACTCCAGTGAGATTAGGAAAGAGGGAAGAAAATTGAAAAGGCAAGTGTTTTGGAATATCATAATAATTACTGAATTTAATGAAGATGGAGTTGGGGTTCAGGTGAGAGAGAGAATAGGGAAGGATTTAAATTACTATGATTTCCACAAAAGCAGAAACTCTCAGAGGGAGAAGAAGGAAAAAACTTTAAAGATATCAACTTCATTAAGTATCAGTAGTATTAATCAATGTAATTCCTATAACATTACTAGGTTTCTGTTAGAAGAAGGAAGAAGACAGTGGTCATTTATATGTAGAGGTTGTCTGTAAGGTGATATTCAAAGTAGGGTACTACTTATAAGTCAATTACCATTCATATGTACAAAATAGGTCATTTGTATATAAACATGTCCATTTTCCCAATACTAGATCCTGCTCATTTTGGGGGAAACAATTTTATTTACTCAAAATCAAACAATGTTTACTCAATTTTATAGAAAGTCATTGTTAATACAAATGTGTTTACTATGAACCCGAGAGGAGAGAACAAAATAATAAACCCATTAGAAAGTACATATTAGACATTAAGGTTTTGGAGAATTTCTTTTGATGGCCTAGGTAGCAGAACTAATTCCTTCTTGGGCATGGATTTTTTTATTCTGCTAAACTGAAGTTGGAGTTAATAGATTTTGTGGTTTTGAATGACCTTTTAGGGTAGTTACCTTGACAACTCTTTCACTTGGGTAACTAGCAATTAAGGCAATATTTAGGGCCTAACTATCTACAGATAGACACATTCCCCACATTTGCACCATGAAAAATCCACTGTTTCTCAGAATCAGCTCAATATACTACATTTATCCTCTGATGAAGGGTGATGATTTAAGGACTTTCTAAGTCTTATGTTATGCTCATTCAAAGGTTATTGGGTTGACATTTTCTTTAAGCCATTATATTTACTATAGAAAAGGTACTGGGATACTTCAGTATCTGTCGGGAGTGCATGAGTATGAGCAAAACATCAGAAAGGTAATATGGCAGTGGGATGACATACATGTTTCCTGACACCAAAGGATTAATTCTGCATAGAAAAACCCCCTCACATATTCTACAATGAGTTCCCTAAGACTCTTATGTAGCAAAGGTGCTAATTTTATTTATAGAAAGAGTTTGTTCACTGGAAGCTCCCTAGATGAATAAAATCTCAAGTCTGATTTTTAAAAAATGACTGAAGAATGTGGCATTGTCTGTGTAACTTTAAATAATAGTAATCACTAACATTTACATAGTGCTTACTAAGTGTCAGGCCCTGTGCTAAGTAATTTACAATTATTATCTCATTTGATCTGCATGACAACCTTGTGAGGTAGGTATTATTATTATCCCTTCTTTTACAGATGAGGAAACTTAAGTGACCAGCCCAGGGTCACCCAGCTAGAAAGTGTCTGAGTCAAATTTGAACTCAAGTATTCCTGACTCCAGGCCTATCACTCTATCCACTACACAACAGAAAAGAATTTTCTACCTTCCATAGAACTCCCTTAAAAAAATACTACTTAACCCTTTAATTTAAAAAAGATGTTTTCCTTAAAACTTAAATCGGGATGATTTTTATCAGCTGCCTTTTCCTTTGGACAAATCCAAGTAGGATTAAGTCAGTAGGCTCTATTCACTTTCTTTAATTTTTAAAATATACTTAACACTTACTTATCTAAGTAAATCTTTTATCTTTGAAGTTAACTTTAAAATTTTGCAGTTGATGTTGTTTTGAAACATATGTGGATTCAACATGTGGTAAATGTTAAAAAAAAAATCACCTGATGATACATGAACTAAAGTGAGGACAATATAATGAGGGAGCCACTCAAATCAATGTAAAGGAACATTTCATAACTCAAGTATCTAAATCCTCATTAATCCTAATTCACCCCAACTATCCAGAAGCTCTAAATACTAAAATACCACCTCTAAGAAAATATTGACATGACTTTTAGGGACTGACACTAAAGTTTACTTCCTATTGGAGAAGTGGTGGACTATAGGTGTAGAATGAAGCATTCATTGCTAAACATGTTGATTTGTCTTTTTTCATTATGATACTTTGTTACAAGTCAGAGTTGTTTTGGGAATCATGGTGTCATTGAGATGTGACAAAAGTATAACAAGAGCATCAGAAAGTATTCTTTTTTATTTTATTTATCTATTCATCTATTTATCCATCCATTCATTTTATTGTTATTATTATTATTATTATTGCAGGGCAATGAGGGTTAAGTGACTTGCCCAGGCTCACACAGCTAGGAAGTGTCAAGTGTCTGAGGCTGGATTTGAACTCACATCCTCCTAAATCCAGAGCCATTGCTTTATCCACTGTACCACCTAGCTGCCCCACATTCTTTTATTTGTAATGAAAAAGAGAATAACAGTACAGAGAAATCATGATACCATGAGTGATTCTAGTACTGATTCTTTCCTTGACTGTATGCAAGACTTTTAACTGCTCTGCTCTTAGTTTCCTTATCTGTAAAATTATCATAATTTCATGGGACCATAGAGTAAATATGAGACCCTAAAAAAAGAGACCTTAA
The DNA here is from genome assembly GCF_019393635.1 of Dromiciops gliroides. Lineage (NCBI taxonomy): Eukaryota > Metazoa > Chordata > Mammalia > Microbiotheria > Microbiotheriidae > Dromiciops > Dromiciops gliroides. Next base: position 194,853,263 of record NC_057861.1, read on the forward strand.
AATCCATCTAGATCATGCCTTCATTTCACAGATAAAGAAACTGAAGACCAGAGGGGTGACTTCTCCAAGATCATACAGGCATTTACATAGTTTGGATTTACCTAACAGAGTAAGTGGTTGAACTTAATTTCTACCACTTCTTTAGTACTAAATTTTTATAATAAAATCATTGAAAAGAGAATTTCTTCATTCTTATTTATTTCCTCTATTTTCCTCATTATGCCTACTCTAATTTCTTCCAAAATGAGTTTCTCATTAATTTTTAAATTTATTTATCTAAGACAAGCTACTTTTGACACACCTCATGTCAAAAGACTGACCTTCAAACTTGATCACTGAAGGAAGTTATCTAGTATATGGTCAATGATTCCTCTATTAAATCAATTCATCATGAAGCAGAAACAGGAATGGGAAAAATTATCTTCATAAAGTGATAAGAAACCTTTTCATCACAAAACTATATGCTCTCTCTGTCTCCCTCTCAGTATCTTTTTCTGGCTCTCTCTCTTTGCCTTTTTCTATGTCTCTGTCTCTGTGTATCTTGGTGTGCTTTTTTTTTCAGTACTGAACTGCAACAAAATTAAGATGCTTAGAAAGATTTTCAGATATCTCTCCTTTGTCAAACTTCAAGATCTTCAAGCTTCAAAGGAGATTTTTTTGTAAGATGAAGAAGTGGAACAAACGGTGGGTTAGTATATGTGCATATGTGTGTGAGAGAGAAAATGTGAACATTTATGTTGATGGAATGAATATGTTTACAATTTTAACAATTTCTCTGAATAAAGTAAATATGAAGTTATATAGAATTCATCATAAAGCACTCAAGAATAGATTTTTTGTTTAGTGCAACAGGCAAGAATACTGGCACTATTTTTCAATAATTACTAAAAGCAGAAGTTTTATGGGCAACTATGGCCTCTCCACAATAAATGAGAATAGCTTGAATAGTTGTTGTTATTTGTCCTTCATTCCTGAAGAGGAATGACATCAGGGTGATGTCATGACTTGCAATGAATTAGACTTAAGGGAGTGAGGGCTATACAAGGTCACCAACCTCACTCTCTCCTCCAGAGCCATCTGGATCCAGAAGCAAGATATACATCAGGATGGAGATGGCCCAGGCAATTGGGGTTAAGTGACTTGCCCAGGGTTAGTAAGTATCTGAGGTGAGATTTTAACTCAGATCCTCCCAACTTCAGGGCCAGTGCTATATCCACTTTGCCACCTAGCTGTCCCAACCAGAATAGTAGACAAAGTCTGTTGCTAATGCCATATTAATTTTTTCAGGGTTGGTAGGAAATATCAGTGCTCATGCTTTCCTTCTGTAGCTATTAAAAGCCCAAGATTCTTTGTACACTATGATAAGGCATCAAAAGGACACTTGTGGACAAAAACCACCATTATCACCAACAAAAACAGCACTATTTTTTAAATTGTCCATAGGCACCACAAATTGATATATTCTTTCAAAATGAAAGGACTATCATGTAGTATCTATCAGTCAACTCCGCTGATGATATTTTGGAGAATATTGTTAATAGAGAAATAAGTAGCTAAATAATCTTAGATATAATTATTAGAAATATGAAGTTCCTAAAATGCAAGATTAAACAACGAATGCTCAAATATTTCTTGTTTAAGTTGGCTATATTTCTAAGAAAACAAATCTATTTACAGATCTGTTCAGCCAGGTGATTCAGTGCTGATTTAGGGTCAAGTAAGCCCTGACTTCAAACCTTATCTCAGACACTTATCAGCTGTGTGTCCTGGGTAAGTCACTTAAACTCTCTCAGCCTCTTTCCTCGTCTATAAAATGAGGTTAATATCACCTATGTAATAGGTGATAGTAATATCAAACAAGATAACATGTAAAACTCTTTGTAACTTCAAAGTGCTATATAAATGTTAACTAAATTATTCTTTAAATTTCTTCATTATCTCAGAATCTGTTATCACTTTCATGGTGATCTTGTTTTATCAGCTATAACAGTGATCTTTTTTACATTTGGAATCAGTCAACCAAGAAGCATAAATGTATTGTTTATTCTGTGTCGGATATCGTGATGAGTGCTAGGAATACAAGGAAAAAACAAAAACAGACCTTGTCTTCATGTCAATATCACCTGAGAAATAAATTAATCAAAAATAATATTTATTAAGCAACTACAATGTGACAAGCACTTTGCTAAGTGCTGGGTGGGAAAAATAGCCAGTTTTAATTAAATATATAAAGAGGTGGTTGTTGTTGTTGTTGTTATTGTTGTAAACAATGAACTTTTTACCACACTCATCATTTTTCAACTTTATCAAAGAGGGAGTGATTTTAAAAGTGGGAGAAATATTATATATTACTAATATATTAATTATAATATATAACAATATGTAAACAAAATAATAATATAATCAATAAATATTTAATTACCAATATTTCAAGGTAATTAGATGTATCAAAAAATGGAATTGAAATTTACTAGATCCCTTTCACTAGAGTTCCTGATTGAGGCCACTACTTAAGGAAGTGACTTCTCTCCTGGCTGTTCCTAATTCTTAAGACTTTTCCCTCTCTTCAATAGCAGTCTTCCCTTCCTGGAAATGCTTCTGTCTCTGTACCCAACCCCCTTCCAATTGGTGAGTTCTTGCTCCATCCATTTTTCCCAGTTCAGGTCCTGAGTCCTCAGACACCTCTCTACTTCCCCACCTTAAGTTTCCTTTGACCCACTCCTTTGCAACTCCCTTTTCTGGGTTTTCATCATTCATTAGAATTTTAGCTACTCTATGTATCTACCACAAAGGGCTGTCACCCCAACATGTAGCATGGACATGCCATTGTATGTCTTAAAGGCATAAAGAAAGGATAGCTCTAGACTCTTCTCTCTCCACTCTTAACCATTGACACTTCCCAGAAGGGAAAGCAAGAAGTTAGGGCCAGGAAGTTGATGTTTAATTGAAGTTTTCGAATTTGTTGGTTTTCTAGAATTTTTTTTGTTGCATTACCAATTCATTGTTCTATTCTTTTTGTCTCTCCAACTCCCTGTCTCTCTGTATCTATCTATTTCTCTCTCTCTCTCTCTCTCTCTCTCTCTCTCTCTCTCTCTCTCTCTCTCTGTCTGTCTGTCTGTCTCTCTCTCTCTCTCATTTTTCCCTCTTAAAAAAGTGTTTAGGGGCAGCTAGGAGGCACAGTGTATAGAGCACTGGCCCTGGAGTCAGGAGTACCTGAGTTCAAATCCGGCCTCAGACACTTAATACTTACTAGCTGTGTGACCCTGGGCAAGTCACTTAACCCCAATTGCCTCACTAAAAAAAAAAGTGTTTAGAGATATAAAATTTTTCCTAAAGATTGCTTTGGTCACATCCCCAAAATTTTGTCATGTTGTCTTATTGTTGTCACTATTTTTGATGAAATTTGTTATCATTTCTATGCTTTGGGTTTTTTTATCCTCTAATTCTTTGGAATTAAGCTATTTAGTCACCCATTTATTTTTAATATTTGTTCTAGTAGTACTTTATTTCATGCAATTTTTAATGCATAGTAACTGGTATAGGATGTTCATTATAGTTCCTCTTATTTTTTGCAAAGTTTTTATGTCTAAAGGTATAATCAATCAAAAAGGCACTACAAACAGATGAAAATATACATGCTTCTTTCTGGTTCCATTCAATAATCATTAGAAATCTATCATATCTATTTTTTATAAAATCATATTCATGTCATTCTTTCTTGTATACTTTTGTTTAGATTTATCTAAGGCTCATGGAAATAAATTGAGGTCCAAGAGTTTTAATTTTTTTTACTCCTTATAATTCACTAATTTATCCTAAAATAATAAAAAGAAATTCACAATGACCAAAGCAGACTAGAGTATAAGAAATTATGTAAAGAGAATCATTAATCAGAGAAGAAAAACCAGAAACTATTAATTTTGGCTGCAGTATGACTGCATTGCTCTTGTTGTTTGTCCTTCATTCTCAAAGAGGACCATCCATGACATTGGGGTGATGTCATGACTTGCACTGAATTAGATTTAAGTGAGTGAAAGGTCACCAAGCCCACTCTCTCCTCCAGAGCCACCTGGATCGACTGGAGATGGCCCCAGATGTTAAGGATAATTGAGGTTAAGTGACTTGCCTAGTGTAACACACCTTGTAAGTGCTTGAGGTGAGATTTGAACTCAGGTCCTCTTAACTCCAGGGTCAGTGTTCTATCCACTGTGCCACCTAGCTGCCCCCTGCATTGCTCTTAGGAGTTCAACAAAAATCCTCAGATTCAAAGAATTAAATGTTATTTAAAGCAGTTGAGTTTGGTTAGCTTTTACTCTGATGTGAGAAAAAAAATCATGGTATCTTTTATCAATATGACTCAGAATGTAATGAGCTATTTTTTGAAGTAATAAATGCATTTACATGTGCAGCCAGAAAAAGGAGGCAGACAAGTAAGAAGAGTAAGGGATAAAAGATAGTTGTACTGGGGGCGGCTAGGTGGCACAGTGGATAAAGCACCGGCCCTGAATTCAGGAGTACCTGAGTTCAAATCTGGCCTCAGACACTTGACACTTAATAGCTGTGTGACCTTGGGCAAGTCACTTAACCCCCACTGCCCTGCAAAAACAAAAAAACAAAAACAAAAACAAAAACAAAAAAAAGATAGTTGTACTAAATGTTGCCTTATCTTAAAAATATTAAAAGAAAACATGGGAAGCATCCAGTTTATTAAAGACAGAAGAATTTACATGAATTGGGTAACGTGAACAGTTTATAATATGCCCCTGTGGAAAAAATTCTTATGCCAAAGAAGTAATAGATATACTAAAGTAATAAATAAAAAACCTTACATATCTAGTTATGAAAAAATAAATACTGTTTTTTTCCGACACTGAAAAACATCACAAAGTACTGTTTTTAATATGGAGCCAAAATTATTAGTGAAAAGGTATGGTATTTATATAATTTAGTATTTGGAAGGTGGTTTTGATGGAAAAGGAAAATGGTTTGTGGATTTACAAAATACTGATTTCAGTAAATGGGTAAATATCAACTTTTTTGGTGACCTAGCACTATAATTACAGTCCCTTACTGAGTTAGCGCTATATTAAACAGCTTTTATTTATAAAGATCCCCAATGCCAAATGAATAAAGGTTTTTTAACAAGAACTTACATTTGTACAGTGATTTCAAGTTATGATATTCCTCACAACATGCCTGAGAGGTGAGTTGTGTAATTAATATCATCAACATTTTGGTGCCCCAGCCACAATGCCATAGCTACAAAGTGTCTAGTATGATACTAAGGGTTGGAATTTGAACCAAAGTCAACTGATTCTGAATCCAGCATTTTTCCCATATGCCTCTCAGTTTCAAATTCTCAAATGTGTCTCAAATTCTTTTTACATGGTACACAAATGTCCTGAAAAACAGGTCATTCTACCACTATCATTTGACATACAAGAAAGCTAAAATGAAATGAAGAGGAAGATCATCTCCAAAGTTACAAGATGAGGATTTGAAATCAAATAGCAAAGCTATGACCTTAATTATTAGAAGTAGCATTATGTAGGGTTAGTAAGCAGCCACCTGTGTGACCTGATTGGAAGGAACTTCAGAAAATCTGGTTTCATTGTGTCTACAATTCCCATTCTTGGAGTCATTATTTTGGTTTAAGGTATTAAATGCCAGAGTGAAAATGTTTATTTATTTATTTATTTATTTATCTATTTTTTTTGTTTGTTTATTCATTCATTCATTTATTTGTTTGTATGTGTGTAGGGCAATGAGGGTTAATTGACTTTCCCAGGGTCACACAGCTACTAAGTGTCAAGTGTCTGAGGCCCAATTTGAACTCAGGTCCTCCTGAATCCAGGACCAGTGCTCTATCCACTGTGCCACCCAGATACCCCCAGTGTGAAAATGAAAACCCTTTATACCCCAAACCCCTAAAACACCTGAACTTATCAATAGATTTTAACAAACTACTAGTGATTAGAGAGCATTTGGTACTAAGCAAAAAATAGGACCCTGAGAGCGTAGCAAGTTTCCTACACCCCAGAAGCAGAACACTCCTGAACCATGGGTACTTAAGAAATAATAGATCATCTGAGGAATTATTCTGAAATTCTGCCTAAGCATAACGTTCTGAGATTGAACTGATGACATATAATTAACAGGCTAATATATACAGGGTTACTGTTTGTATTTTTCCTCTTAGAATATAGGATCAAAGTAAAAATCATTTTTTACACTGAAGGCAGTCTGATCAATCATTCAATCAATAAGCATTTAACTTCCTTCTATATGTTAGACACTGTATGAAGTATATATAATATATATGCATGTAAGTGTGTTTGTTAGCTATTACTATTAGCTATTCATTCATTTATCTAACAAGCATGAGTAATGATAATGCAAAATGGGTAAAGCTAATTAAAGGCACTTGTTCTTTCATTCACTGAGCTGCCTCAGTGCACAAGTGTTTTCCTCTGGAGTAGCAGATATCAATTAATCCACAAATATTTATTAAGCACCTATTATATGCCAGACATCGTGCTAAGGGTGGAGGATACAAAAAGAGGAAAAAGATAGTGCCTGCCCTCAAGGAGCTCACAACCTAATGATATACAGTAAACCAAACACATCTCATACATGGAACTAACTCTAACCCTACCTGTCCCCTGCCCCTCCAATTAACTTTCCCTTTCACCCCATTTATTTTATTTCTTTATATATTTGTTGCTTATTTATTGTTTTCTTCTTTATTTGTATATTTGCTTGTTTGTTTACAGATGTTTATAATAAATTGCCCATTATGGGAGTTGTTCAAGCAGGGGCAAGATGAACAATTCAATTAAAAAATACTAAATGCCATACACTGCTAGGGAGTGGGAATTCAACAATGAAAACAAAATAGTTCCTGCTCTTTAGGACTTTACATTCTCTTGGAAGGAAATAGAAGATTAAGTCAAAGTAGGAAGTAGTGGAGTTAGCATTTCTGGCCAGGGCAACAGAGTCATGGGAACATGAATGCATGGTGTATGTTCAAAGAATGATGAGTAAACCACTTAGCAGTTATTATAGAAGGAATGTATGCATCACTCAGGAGCTGAAAGTAGATTGCTTCAGAGCCACATTACAAGTATAAGTTTACAACACTGCGACATGATGAATATTCATAATGCCTAAGTCTGCTTATCACTGAATTATCACTGAGTCGTACAATCACAAATCTAGAACTGGAAGGGATCCTGGACACCATCTACTACAATGCCTTCAGTATACAGTTGAGGAAACTGAGGAGCAGCAAGGTTATGCAACTTTGCCAAGGTAACAAAGAAAACAACAGAGGCAGAATTCAAACTCAAACTATCATATTACTGAGCCGGTTCACTTTCCAGCACACCATGGAAGATGAAAAAGCCAAGAAAACAAACGATTAGTAATATGGTGAAGGAGGCTAGAGGAAAAGGAAATGACTATTGAAAAATACATTCTAACCATTCATTAATGTTAACTTCAATAAATACATAACACTCCTTTTGAAAACTGGAGATAGATTAAACTAGAAATGTCAGCAATGAGGAAGCTTTTCCTGCCTGGGTTGCATATAGCATTTTCATTTTTGTTTTTTTTCTGACTATGAAGCATCCAGTGAATTCCTGGTGACCTTTACAGGTCTAGAGGAAGGACTCTGGTTTTTCTGTCACTCCTACTAGAGAGCACTTGCTGATCACTGAGCAAGCAGGCCTAGCTCAAATGGCTGCTGCCAGTGAAGTAGCTGGGATCAGAAGAATTAGTTCTGCTTGCCTTACAAGGCCAATCTACCCTCTAAGTTTTCTGTCCAAATGGCACTCCACTGCTCAACCTCAACTGGAACCATTTAGTGTTCTCATTGTTCTGCATTTATTTGTTTCCTTCCACTCAAGCACATGTAAAATTGGAGAGGGAGATTCCCTTCCCCTACCAAGCATGCACACACAAGGGCACATGCACACACACACACACACACACACACACACACACACACACGCACCAAATGACCCCCAGCAATCCCCCCCTTTGACATGAGAAAGTGATTATCTTCTTCCTAATCAAAGAGACAGATGAAAAGAGTTTATTAATAAAAGTTCCCCTTCAGGACGATTGGAAATGAATGATTAGTAAAATACACCCAATTTTCCTTATAGACCCCCCTCATAGAGAGGCATCTGTGAAGGGCAGGAATGCCAGAAAAGAGTTGGGGATCGAGGCATCTGGAAGCTGTTTGCTATATGGATTAGGAGTCAAGCTGCACACAGATACTGCCTCCAGTCACAAAAGCTTACTCTGTGGAGAAAAAAAAAATATGCTGCTTGTTTACAATGCTACTTTTTCCCTTTGCTTGTTATCTATTTTATTTCTTCCTCCACTCCCCTTTTCCCCCTGCCATTCATGTGCAATTATGTCTGTACAGATATGCCAGCTGGTGAGGCTTGTTAACCATACCCACCACACGGGCATTTAGGGAACACTAGGAGGAAGGATGTGCAAACAGTGCTACGTTATATGGGAAACTGGTTTGCTTCACTAATTTGTGTGACTCAGAACCTTGTAGGTCTGTGGTTGTGATGATGTAGCTTGGACATCAGAAAATCACATGCACTATCTAAACAACCCATAATGCACAGAGAGATGTGTGCATATGTATAGATGTGTGTATAAACAAGACTTCCAGTGTCGGTCTTTCCATTATTTGTTTATATCCTTATCAAAACAGTTGGAGAACTGTGTTTTTAGGTTGCCATTTTGCACATCTGGGAAATGTTACCTGGGGAACTTTTATAGATATCACCAGTTGAAATTTTTATTTGGGGAAAATATAATTTCCTTGTCTTTATGTATTTGTTATAAAAATAGAGAAAAGTCACCCTAGCTACTTACTATCCACCCACTATGAATTCTGCAAATACTAGTATGACGATAATTGTGTTCTCAGGACAATTTGTACAAGAATGATTGCCTTTGCTCTATAAATCAAGAACAATTATGTGTTGGGTTTTATTTTTTTAAGTCAAACTAACAAACAATAAATGAGTGAGCTTGACAGAAAGTCAATGGGGTGGGGGCAGCTATGCTGGCCAAGATCAGACCAATCTGTCACCTTTTGCATTCAGGATGAGCTGGTTGCTCACCTTCCTTCTGTCAGGAGAGGATCTAACAAAACAAATCAAAGTGATAGCAAAAATACAAGTTGAAGGCAAACTCTGAATATAGAAGGATAGTCTATTTCCAACTGGTTCAGTGCTTTTTCTTAAAACACCTACACTATAGACACAGGGTTGCTTCCCAAAGAAGCCATTCTACTCAGATGTGTCTTCATGGATAAAGCTTTATCTGTGAGAAGTGCACTGGAACGGGCAGCTGCAATCCAGCAATTAAACTCTTGTTGGATAAGACCCTAGAAAACAGTTTGCAGATGCTCCTTAATCTACTAGAAGTGAACCCTTTCAAGGCATTAGTCTTGAGAGGCACCATGGCATAGATGGTGGTTAATATTTTGGAGTTGAAGGAAGAAGACCTGACTTCAATCGATCAATCCATCAACTGTTTCTTAACATCCTACTATGTACCAGTGTCTTTGCCCCCCAAAAGCCCATAAACAAAAGTCCATTAGGTCACCAAGAGTCAGACGTGACCGAAAGACTGAATAGCAGCAATGTACTAAGCACTGGGCTAAGTGCTGAGGATACAAAACCAAAAAAAAATGACATATATCTTGTCAAAAAGAACCTTATATTTTATCAGGAGAGACAAAAAGTATTCATGTTGTTGTTATCATCATCATCATTGCTCTTAATAAAAAGAAGCATTTATATAGTACTATAAGGTTTGCAAAAGAGTTCTCATTCAAGAAATAGAAGGTAAATTTTGGTGGGGGGAAGGAGAGGGGATTTGTTGCTATTTAGATGATTAGTTGTATCCAACTTCATGATCCCATTTGAGGTTTTCTTGGCAAAGATACTGAGGTCATTTACCATTTTCTTCTCTAGTTCATTTTACAGATGAGGAAACTGAGGCAAACAGGTCTAAGTGACTTGCTCAGGGTCACACAACTGTGTCTGAGGCAAGATTTGAACTCAGGTCCTTCTAACACCTGGGTTTGCATCCTATCCTCTGTGCCGCCTGAAATTAGGGAAGTTTTTATTTACAAAGTGGTCCTTTATTTTAACCTTAAAGAAAACATTATTCTAAGAGGCAACTAGAAGAAGGGCATTATAGTCATGGACACCAGCCTCAGTAAAGATGTAGAGAAGATGGAATGTCTTATGTATGGGTGAGCCAGTAGATCTGTTAAGCTGAACCATAGAGTGTGTGAAAGATAGTTATATATGAGCCTGGAAATGTTGGGTGGACCCAGGTTTTGAAGAATTTTAAATGTTGAAGAGAGGAGTTTATACTTGATTATGGAAGTAATCATGAGCCCCCTGGCATTTACTGATCTGGGCAGTGACATGGTCAGACCTGTGCTTTCGGAAAATCATTTTGCATCAGTGCAGAAGATGGATTGGAGAAGGAGTGACCTGAGATGGAGAGACCAATTAACAGGCTATTGTAATAGTACAGTACAGGCCAGAGGTGACAAGGGCATGAACAAGGGTGACGGTTGTATAAGCAGCCAGAAAGGGATGGCTGTAAGAGATGTTGTGGAGATAGAATTGAAAGACTTGGCAAGTGGCTGGATATGTGAGGTGGCAGAGAGCAAGGATGGCAAGGTTATAAATCTGGATGACAGAAAGTATAACTTACATATAAAGATATATAAAAGAAAAGTGGGTCTGGGTATTTCAAATCCTTTTTCACACATTACTATCCACGAAAACCTAGCCAAGTCATATAACCACTCTGAGCCTCAGTTTCTTCATCTGCAGAATAGGGGTATTATTATTACTTACCACCAAAGATTGCTGTAAGGATCAAATAAAATAATATATAAAGTGCTTTGCAAATTTTAAACTCCTATATAATTGTAAGCTATTATTATTGCCACCACACTCCTTAATGCTCACCAAAAACATTCCTAGGATTACTACTGGAATTTCAGAATCCCTTTTAGGCTTATTCCAAGTTGATAAAGCACAATAAATAATTAGCATAAAGATTCATAATATTCACCAAGCAATTATGTAAGCTGTTCTTATTTTGTGTCAGTTGATAATACTGCAAGTTGATTTCTTAATATAGATTTGGTCTCCAGCAACCAGATTGTTAAGTTCTTTGAAGGAAAGTTCTATATCTTCTAATTCTTTTTATAATTATGGCACCTAAAGTATTGCCCAGTAAACAAACGAAAGGGTGATAACTAATTTAGAAAATATACATATAAACAATAAAAAACAATATCTATATGTAATTTAGAAAATGCCCTCTCTTCTCTGCTTTGCCTATTGATCTCCCTGTCTTTTGAAAGTTCTATCTAAATCCCATCCTTTACTGGGAGGCTTCCTCACCCTTCTTAATTCTAGTACCTTTCCTCTGTTAATTATTATTAAGTGCCTACTTTGTTCCAGGCATACATAGTATATCTCCCAGGCCTTTAGCACACTGCCTGGAACAAAGTAGGCACTTAATAAATGTTGATTGATGGAGGAAAAAGAGTTGAGCAATAATTTTTGGGCTTTGTACTTTTCCTCAACACACCCATATATGGCCCTCTAGTTCTCATAATCATACTTAGTTACATTTTCATTTCTCTTCAGATCTTCTACAACATACAACAAAAAGTTTTCCAAAAAAATTGATGAATACTGGCTAAAACTTGACAAAATTTTTATCAGTGATCTATCCTGACAACATGAGAATCTCAAAGTTGGCAAAGGATCACAAAGGTCATTGAATCTAACATGTACTTGAATATATAAATCACGCATAAAGAATCCCATACAAAAGATACTGTACAAGTAAATGGTTGTCCAACAAATTCACTTGAAGGCAGACCACCAAAGAATGAGAGCCCACTACTTCATGGGCCAACCCATTTCATTTTTTGGATGGCTGCTGGGTGGCATATTATTTATAGTGTTAGACTTGGAGTCAGGAAGATTTGAGTTCAAATTTAGCTTCAGACACTTAATAGCTCTGTAACTCTGGGCAAGTCACTCAGCCTCTTTCTTCCTCAATTTCCTCAACTGCAAAATGGAGATAATGGTAGTATTTACCTCCCAGGGTATGTAAGGATAAAATGAGATGATATGAGTAAAGCACTTTTCTTTGAAAAACTTAAAACTATATAAATGCTAATTGTTGCTGTTGTTGATATAATGGCTCTAATTGTTTGGAAGCTTTTCCTTACTAAATGTTCCTGCACCTCCCAATAATTCCTAGTTATGACCTCTGTTCCTAAGATGAATAAGTCTAATCCCTCTTATATTCATTCACATGAAAGATTTTCAAACATTTGAAGATGTTTTGTCCTCACCTTTACCAAAAAGAAAAGAAGGAAGGGAGGAAGGAAGGGAGGAAGGAAGGAAGGAAGGAAGGAAGGAAGGAAGGAAGGAAGGAAGGAAGGAAGGAAGGAAGGAAGGAAGGAAGGAAGGAAGGAAGGAAGGAAGGAAGGAAGGAAGGAGAGAAAAACAAAAGCAATGAAATAAATGGTTGGAAGTTGCAAAGAGGCATATTTAGACTCCATATATGGAAAACTTTCTTATAATCACAGCTATTTATGAGTAGATTAGGCTATCTCAGGAAAAAGTGACTTTCCCCAAGTAAAAGTTCTTCAAGGAAAGATTATATGGTAACTGCTTATTAGTTATGTTTAAAAAGGATTCATATTCTGCTATAACAAGACTAGAAGTCCTTTCTAACTCTAAGATTCTGCATGGTTCCAGAGGTATTTTTGTTCAGTGATTTTCTGAGTATCAGTAGTAAGTATGGCATAATGCTAACCAAAGGTGCCTGCCATTTTTATGGAGGATGGAATGTGTATCTTGAGTAAAGGCCAGATTTTTTTAAAATTCTTTAAAAACTGTGAGATTCTTCAGTCACTTCTGTATGTGGATACAGTTATCCTTATTTCAATGGAATTCATGGACATTCAAAAGTCATTTTCTTAAAAACGTATACAAGAAAAAAAAGAAACTTCATGAAGAATGCATATTGCTAATATTGTATCAAATATTTGTATGGGTACTATTATATAAATACCTATAACTTGGTCAGACCAAGAATAGAACGGGATGAAGGTAGTGGGGCCAAACTGCATGATCACTTGGCCTTTCTTTTTTATTCCTGCTATATTCAGCCCTGATCAGACTACAAGTGAGGTTTTCTGTTCAGTTCTGAGCACCAAATTTAAAGAAGAGCAATAATATACTGGTGAGTATCCTGATAATAGCCTAGATGGTGAAGAGCCTTAAATTTCTGTCACCTTAAGGCTTAGTTGAAGAAACTGAGGATGTATACCCTGGGGACAAGAAGACTGAGGTGGAAGGGGCAGACAGGGAGGAGACAAGATAGCTCTCTTCAAATTAGACTTGTTCAGTTTGTGACCAGAGACAGAGCTAGGAGCAGAGTATAGAAATGGTCAAAAGACAAATTTCAGTTTGATGTAAGGAAATGTGCCATTAGAAAAAGGCCCATTTTTAGGGGGGCAGCTAGGTGGCACAGTGGATAAGCATTGGCCCTGGATTCAGAAGGACCTGAGTTCAAATCAGGCCTCAGATACTTGACACTTACTAGCTGTGTGACCCTGAGCAAGTCACTTAACCCTCATTGCCCCTCAAATACTCCCCCAAAAGTAAATGGCACATTTTTATGTCATGGACCCACTTGGTACTCTGGTGGAACCTTTGGAACTCACAACTTTAAATAAAAATGTTTATTATTTAAAAAATAAAAAGATACAATTACCAATATATTTTTTTACCAATTTTCCCATTTTTTTAAATAAAACAAATTCATCAAACTACTGTATTGCCCCAGCTTTCCCACTGCTTGTCCTTCATTTATTGTTTCATGTATTGGTTAACTTAAAAAATGATTTTTCAAGGCATAAAGTAACATTCTTTTTCACCTTATTGTGCCTAAGAATTCTCATATAAATTCTCTCGAATCCATTTTCTAGCTCAGAAGACACATCCTCAAACTATTTTCCTTTTACATCAGACTTCAATGGAAGTTAATTACAATTTCACCAACTAATGAAGATCACAGAATAATAGAATTTCAGAATTTGATATGTCCTCAGTGCCCTTTCTTAACTTGAAAAAAAAAGTAGCTTATAGCCTTATAGCATTTCTGGCAAGTGATTATTTAGCCTGCTCTCCCTCCCCCAGCCCCCCACCCCCCCCCACCCCCCACCCCCCCACCCCGCCCTCTCTCTCTCTGGGCAATAAGGGTTAAGTGACTTGCCCAGAATCACACAGCTAGTAAGTGTCTAGTGTCTGAGGCCAGATTTGAACTCAGGTCCTTCCAAATCTAGGGCCAGTGCTTTATCCACTGTACCACCTAACTGCCCCTATTTAGCCTCTTCTTAACGAACTCTAGTGAGGGCAAACCAACAACCTCTCAAGGCAGTCAATCACAATTTTTGGATATTTCTATTTGTTAGGGAATTTTTACTTACCTCAAGACTACATTTGGCACATTCAAATAGATTGATCTGAGTTCCTCATCAAACTATAAGTTTCCATAAAGAGGAATATAGATTTTTATTTTCTTTCATATTCAGTAAATGCATAGTGACATACTAATGTCCATACAATATGTGTCTTTTATAAACTCAGTATTATTTCTTCTGGTTGTCTTCCCGGGACTGTCAGGTGTTACAGCCAGGAAATGTTAATCCAGGATTTTCTACATCACTAGAACAAAACACAGGTTAGGGAGATCACTGTAAACCTTCTGTTCTCATGTTCAATAGAAAATGGAGAATCCAGGGGCTACCAGGCAGTCATTTTTTTTAGTTGTTATAATCATGGTCTACCATATTATTATAAGTATAATTTTCTTTAAACATAAACTTTAATGTTATTTTTGGGTTTTTTATTGCTTGATTTTCTATTTATTCTCTTTCCACTTCTAGAGAACTATCCCAAATACACACACACACACACACACACACACACACACACACACACACACACATTATTTCATCCCCATTGACCTCATACTTTTGCAAAGGAGTGGAGGGTGGTGTCTTGTCATATCTTTGGGGCCATGCTTGTTCTTTGAAGTTTTTTTTGGTTGTTTTCGGATTATTGCTCTTTTTCATTTAAATTGTTGTAGTTGTGGTGGGAGCTAGATTGCACAGTGGATAAAGCACCAACGCTGGATTCAGGAGGACCTGAATTCAAATCTGACCTCAGACACTTGACACTTACTAGCTCTGTGACCCTGGGCAAGTCACTTAACCCTCATTGCCCTACTTAATAAATAAATAAACAAAGAAATAAATAAATCATTGTAGTTGTGAATATTTATTTTTAAACTCTGCTTACTCTACTCTGTATCTGCTTGTGTAAATCTTTCCAGTCTTCTCCATATTCATATGTTTAAATACATTTAAATAACACAATTTTTTAGTCATTCCCTTATCAGTTGGGATCTATTTGCTTTCTAATTCTTTTCTACTATACAAAGTATTTCTATAAATATTTTGTTACATACAGCAACTTCTTTTCAATGATCTCCTTAGTATATTGTCCAGAGTACTGAAATCTATGGATCAAATAATAAAGATGTTTTAATGACTTAACATGAATAATCTCAATTACTTTCCAAAATAGTTGTATTGATTTATAGCTCCACCAACAATGTGCTAATGTGTCTATCTTCCCATAATCCTTCCAAAATAAACTATTCCTATTTTGATCTTTTTTTTTTTTTGCAAATTTGATGGGTATAAAGTGAAATTTCAGGGTGATATTTACCTGCATTTCTCCTATTTTTAGTGATTTCGAGCATTCTTTCATATGGTAGTTATAGTTTACAATTCTTACCCATTGATGAATGGCTTTTGGTCATTACATAGGTAGATAGAAAGACACAGAAATAGACATAAATGTAAAATTTAAACATATATATATATGCAGATTATACATATATGTGTACACACATGCATACGTATATGGGATATCTAGCCTTTCACTTAATCCTAATCAAAATCTCACATTTCTCAAGTTCTCTGGCTGAGCTGAAGCATGTTACACACTCCAACCTTCCTTTATAATTTACCCTCCTTCACAAGGCAGTAGATGGAATTCAGTTTGGCTGCTTATTGCCACAGAATATTAGAGTAAGGGCAGGTTCATCCATGTCATCAAAGACTGCAACAACAGCAACAAAATTACCCAGTGGATGCCTTAAAACAAGCCAATGGGTTGGTTGTACATCTTGCCAAAACATGGGCTCTGATGGGAAGCAGGGGTGCTGAGTCAGCATGAGGTTGTTACTTTATTAGGCGTCTTAGTTATACTTGGTCTATGGAGACAGCTGTCATTATTTTAGCTCTTGTGAGAAGGGAAGTGAAAGAATTTTTGAGGAAAGGAGAAAATGTTTAGTTCTCTAGCTTGTTGGTCACCTGACCAAGAAGCGTACTGTATTTTATTTTCTAACCTTATTATCTTTCTAGTAGCAAAAGTTCCATTCCTATCTCTAGGCACCTATAACTGCTTAAGTGAAAGAAAATGTGCTATTATAAAACATCATAAATCCACTAAATCAATGATTAATGCCTTAGATATTATGTAATAATCATTTTATTTTTGTTACCCATAGCCTAATATTCCCTTTTCAAAGTCTCTGGGCTCAGGGACTAGAGTCTGATTATATGGCAGACTTTATCCTACTCACCACAGAAAACGTTTTAAAAGCACAAAATAGAACATAGAAAAGCACCATAGAACATGAAGAAGAACTTCTGTAGAAAAGAATTTAGCACTTTATTCTTGAACAGGACAAGCTGAGAACAGTCCAATGATTCAGATTCAGGATTTGAATGTAATATAACACTCATGAACCATAAAATGCAATGAAAATAACTTTACTGATAAGATTGAAAAGGATACATTTTTAAAAATCGCTCATTGAAATAAAATACCACAATGCTGACTCCATTTTCCACATATCAATGGCAATGCTAAGTCAGAAACCCATCCCCATGGGCAATTGGTATTATGCTAAACCCTTAGAGAACCATCTCTAACTATGCTGGGTTTTTCATACTGCTAGGTTTCAGGACCAACCAAGTCTTCGGGAAAGACACTTTGAATCTGTGAAGGGAAATTGCTCTAGTTCCAAAAAAACAAATAATATATTACCACCTACTCAAATAATCCATCAAACTCCTTAGTCTCCCCCCAGGAAGGAAATAAAACTGTGTGGTTTTCTGAACAGATAATCCCCATTTGCTTCAGAACTAGAGAATTTCAAATAATATGAAGTTTTAAAAAGATCTCTGGGTACCTTATGGCATGACTTTAGCTTTTAAGCAACATGGAGATCTTCTGTGGAATTATCATCTTCCTCTCTGAGAAATATTTTGTTAGAAACTTTTGTCCCTCTTGGAGATCTTGAAAATGTTGCCCCAACTCTCAAACTCAGGAACTCTTGATCTTTTCTGAATCCAAGAACCAAGGATTACTCATAAAGCAACTCTCAAGGCTGGAAACATCCATTTTCAGCTTCAGCAATCTCTGACCTTTTCTTAGCAAAAAACACATAAAGGCAAGTATTAGAGTTCCAGAAAATTCCTTCTCAGGTTTACTGTTATATGCTTCACCTACAAGTTGCCCTTTTCTCCCCTTGGGGGATAGATAATGAAACCCCTCACCCTTTCTATACTCTGGTGTAAATGCTCCGGGGCGGGGGGGGGGAATGTAGGGCAAAAGAAAAGGGGATACCCTAAAGTTCATAGGGAAAAGGTGGTTCTCCAAAAGAAGTCTATTCTCCTGACTATTAGTTGCCAAGGCCCATCAGATGAGTAGCCTTTATTCTCTTGGCAGCATGTTAGAGCACATGTTAAACTTTATGAAAAGTGTCCTACAGACAAAGATCCATGCTTGTTAAACAAATTAAGTTGATAGGTGATTTTAGGGTGTGGAGTCAAGAAATTGATAATTATATTCTTATTTGTGCAAGGAAAAGTATAATCAAAGATGCTATTCTGAACAAGGTTATGGAAAATAGGGTTTCAATATAATTTTATACAAAATGGAATCTTGATGTCACAGTATTCTATCTATAAGTTTCTCAAAGAGCATTTATTTTTCAAAATGTCATTTGAACAAAAATAAGTTGGGGAAAAACTGATAAAATAGTGTAAATACTGTGATAGCTTCATCAATAGAAAAGACAGTATATCTCTTGACTTCACACTTTTCACAGGCTCTTCACCCTGGAATCTTGTGCCTAGTCATCTTAATCTCTGGGTTTCCCTAAAGATTTTCCTCTAATCCACCTTCTTGTCTGCCTTCCTGCCACACCCCTCCTCTCTTTAGTGCCTTTCCTCCAAGATTATGTGTTTTATTCTGTATACATTTCCTATAGACATAGTTATTGTTTCCCTTATTCAGATTGAACCCCATAAGGGCAAAGGCTATTTTTACCTTTCTTTGTATCCCCAGTGCTTAGTAAAGTGCTCTCTGGCATTTAGTATGCCCATAAATACTTGTTAGGTAAATGGGAAGTTAAAGGAGAACTAGCGTCTCTGTTGTGAGATCTTGCTAAGCCCTTTTCAGGACTGCTCATTCACCTTTCATCCAATTCTCACCTGTGGCTCCAAGAAGCTGCAAAACATGCAGCAGCCTCACCCTGGTCAGCAAGTGGTCTAAACAAAATCGAGGGTAACTGACAGCCTCAAACCCATTGGTGAGTTAAGGGGTATCTACCTCCCAAACATGTGAAGACTTCACAGTTTGAATGAGTAGATGAGAACAATTTGTTCCAATGACTATGAAGGCAGCTAAAACAGGCACTGTGGAATGCTTAGAACATGGACATCAAATATACCAAGGTCATCTACTGCATCCTAGGCCTTCACCAGTCATCCTGACTTTTGCCTTGCCACTGAACTCCAATGACTCTGGATAAAAGAGTGAGGCTGACAACTTCATGCAACTCTGCCACATTTAAATCCAATTCATGCACAAGTCAGGACATCACCCCATGTGGTTATCTGTCTTCTTTGAAAATGAAGGACAGGGGAAGCTAGGTGGTGCAGTGGATAGAGCATTGGCCCTGGATTCAGGAGGACCTGAGTTCAAATCCAGCCTCAGATACTTGATACTTACTAGCTGTGTGACCCTGGGCAAGTCACTTAACCCCAATTGCGTCACCAAAAACAAATAAATAAATAACCCATTGGCCTTATGAATAAAATTATTTTTTAAAAAAGAAAATGAAGGACAAAACAACAACAAATACTTGTTGATGAAGTAAAACCATCATTGATTTTTTAGTTAAGCAAAGTTTTCCTTTTCTTTGGCTATATTTTAATTGACATAGTTGTAGTCATTGTGTATAACCAGATATTTAAATAGGTCTGATATATAGCCAGGATATTCAAATGTTCAGGGAAGACTATTACCTTTGGTATGAGGGCTGCCAAGCCTTTTCAGGGCTATTATCCTTCTTTGGTGTCCACTTGCCACCCAACTCTCACCTGTGCCTCCAAGAAGCTATAGCTTATGTGATAGCCACATCTGAGTAAACCATTTTGGCAGATGGGGTAAACCATGTTGAGGGTAACCAACAGGCCTCAAACCCATTGGTGAGTTACAGGGCAGTTACTCCAAGCATGTGAAGACTTCCCCTAGCTAAATGGACAGATGTAAACAATTTTATCCAATGGGCCATGAAGGTGGTAGAAGCAGGTTCTGTGGGGTGCTCAGAGCTTTGTTAGACATCAAAGACACTAAGGTCATTCACTGTATCCTAAGCCATTGCCAATCATCTTGACTTTTGTCTTGCCACTGGTCTTTGATTACTATGGAAGAGAGAGTGAAGCCAGTGACTGTGCACAACTCTGCCTTAAGTCCAATTTATGAGTGAGTCAAAAGACATGACCCTTACCATTTTGCCATTTTTACTTACCTCAAATTCCTATGGCAATGGGCAAGTGATGAAGTAGCAGATGTGGATACACTGGGAGCTGTAGTTACAACCCTGGACACAGATTACCCAGACCATAGGGTTATCTTCTGACTGGACTGAAGTAGCAATAAATTTGGCAGTCCATGGGTGTCTGAGAAGCGTTTTTAAGGATCACACTGCTTACCTCCTAGGCACCCTAAAAATTGTCTGCTTCACTTAACCTAACCCTGGCCTTCTTGCTGTAGCAGATAGGGAATCCTATCCTATGGTATCAAAACACACACAAAAAATGTACAAAAACTTTTGTGAAGTTGATTCAACTCACCATTAATACATGTAATGTGCACATACTTATGGACAACAAGAAATCCAGTTGATCTGAAACATGAATAGCTCTTCTTGTGAGAGAACTCAGCATGTATTGCAACCATATATCAGTCCTGAGCGAAACAAGGCTGGCAAATGAAGGCCAGCTTACCGAAGTCAGAATTGGATACATATTGTTTTTTTCTGGAATGACTACAATGATGAGGAGGGCAGTGAAACTAATGTATGTTTTGCAATCAAAACTGATCAAATTAACAAGCTTGTATGCTTCCCAAAAGGAAGGAATGACAGGTTTGTAACAATGAGACTACTACTTGTAGGAAAGTGTCACACTACCATCATTGGTGTATATACTCCCACCATGACCAACTTGGATGTGTTCAAAGAAAAATTTTATGAAGACCATCATCATCAGTGTAACTGAGTGACTTTAATGCCAGGTACACTATCAGACATGGCAGGGAGTCCTTGAGAGGAACAGAGTTTACCTAAATGCAGTAAAACTTTGTGGATGCACCCTCACAGAAAACATTGGCATTTAATAGGCAATGTCATCATAAAGAGAAGAGATATGTGAGAATGACAAAGCTAATATGTGGCTCAAAGTGCTGGACCAATCATAAACTTATCCTCTTCAAGCTAAACATTTGCATTCAACAAAAGTGGCAGCCCTAAGGCGAGATGACTACCAGAAGACTTAATATAAACAGATTAGAGCTCTTCTCTTAGCTAAAAAGTTTGTTACTAACTTGAAGGGAAAGCTGAAACAGCACAATATTGGCAACAGTGAAACAGAAAAGGAGTGGGCAGCTTTTGGAGATTTGGTATACAGCACTGCATTTACTCATCTGAACCCAAACACTTACAAACATCATGATAAGTTAGGCAAAAATGAGGAGGAAATTCAGAAGCTGATAAATAAAAAAAAATGAGAACTCCATAGGGTTTACCAGTAGGATAGTTCAGCCATCTATGAGAAGGCAGCTTTTAACTACAACAAAAGTAAAATACAAGTGAAGGTTAGAGAAATGACTCAGTAAGAAGGCAAACAAAATTCAGTTTTACACTGATAGTAACAATCCAAAATACATTTATTATGCCCTGAAGGCTACCTATGGGTCAAAGACCTTTGGCATATCTCAATTATTCACTGCTGATAAAACCACACTGATTAGTGATAAAGACTTGATTCCAGAAAGATGGACTAAGCATTTCCATAATTGTCTGAACCAACTCCCATCTACCAATGCAAAGCCAATGAGTGTATACCTCCTCTTGAAGTCATTCTCTCTTTAGCTGAAGTTCCAAATGATGAAGAGGTTTTGAATGTCATTAGGCTCCTCTCATGTGGCAAAGTGCCTGGTTCTGATTCCATTCTAGTTGAGATTATAAGGTAGGGGATCTGTTGCTCATACAAAAGCTGGCTAAAATTTTCCAGATTATATGGCAAGAGGAGATTATTTCGGGGCAGCTAGGTGGTGCATCGGTCCTGGATTCAGGAGGTTCTGAGTTCAAATCTGACCTCAGACCCTTGACACTTAATGGCTGTGTGACCCTGGGCAAGTCACTTAACCTCAATTGACTCACCAAAAAAAAGAAAAGAAAAGAAAAAAGAAAGAAAGAGGAGATTATTTCCCAGGAGTTCAAGGATGCCTCCACTATCCATCACTATAAAGGAAAAGGAAAAAGAAATAGGTTGTCCTGTGACAGGTCTATCTCTTGTGGCAGGGTTGGGGGAAGGGGTGTCTTTATTTTAGTCATTGTAGTTATATGTGTATATATATATATATAGCTGGTTCCAAAGGTTTGTCATGCTGGGGTGGGAGTGGGGATAAACTCCCACTCTCTATAAAATGCTCCAATGGTGTGCATCTCAAATAACCTCTAACAACTGAAGCCCAACTCCTGGCCTTCTTGTGGTGGAACTGTTTCCACTAACAGGAGAAGGGGCAGAGGTGAGTCACTGGCACCTTAAAGCCAGTCACTTCCAGCAGGTGGGGCTAGTCAGCCTTGGCAGGCAACCCGCCTAAGGTGAGGAAACCCTGATTTTAAACCTCCTTTGCCTTGCAGTTATACCCATATATGGGAAAGGCTTTGGGAGTTAACCCTGAGGAAAAATCAGGAGTCGGAGTCCCTTAGGCAGTTGGATATTGGACATCACATCCCTCTGGCAACTCCTGCAGCAGCACTGGTGCCAAACTGTATTGGCTCTGCCTTTCCTTTGGATCCATCAGTGTCACAGAGAGGGAAAACCTGATGCATGGGCAACAGATCTGCCCAGGCCAGCACCCTGGAGAGGACACTCCAGCTACTCCTCATGGGGTAGATACAACACGGGATGTGGCAGTTACTGGTTATAAGTCACTAAGGAGCTGCGGCTCCCCTATTGGACTGCACAGCCACAATGGCCTGTGGCTCTTCAAGGTGCTTGCTGATCCACGGTCATCTGCGACTGGTGGAGGCCTACTACTATATATATATAACTAGATACAGATATATGTGTATGAACATACATATGTTTTTATGTATTGGGTATATATGTGTAAATACATGTATATATGTGTGTAATTTATATGTATGTATAACTACAACTATACAGATATTGACATATCAATATCAACTATAGGTATAAACATATAAGCTATAGATATAAATGTCCATACCTATGTACACACCCTTCTCTCTCCCTCAGAATCAAACAGGAGGAAGAGAATGGGCTGGATTGTTTCCAAGAAATTGCAAAACTTCTTAATTTATTACAAACTTATTCCAGAAACAATGGACCAGCTTTTTAATATAAATATACTACCAGTGTTTTTGAATGTGTACACTCAATCATGTTTATGGTTTTTTAATATTCATATTTTTTTCAAAGTGTTATCTAATCATAACTCCTCAATCTTTTACTTGTGAAGTTGCTTTCTTAAATGAAATTCAAAAACTTCGACAGATTTTATATTAATTTTTATTTTATTAGATTATTACAGTTTTCTAGCTTGTCAAAATATTTTTTGATATTATCATCTAGACTGTGAACTATGCCCTAGCATAGCTCTTACCTATATGCTATCTGCAAATCCTATCAGTATTACAGGTATGATTTTATACTAGTCATTGGGGAAAAAATACTAAATAACACATTGCCAAACACAGATCGCTAGGATCCTCAACTTTGGCCATCTTTCTTCTTTGACATTTAACTATTAATGGAACCTCTTTGAGTCCAGCCATATAACAAGTTCTAAATCCATGAAGTTCTACTATTATCTCACCTCTGTCTCTCAGATTTTCTACATGCATATTAAATTGCATACTTTATCAAACTATTTAATTAAATCTAGTTTATATTGAATTATTTTCCTGATCTATTAGTTCAATAATCCTGTTTTTTTAAAGTATAGAATAAATGATATTATATGAAACCCTCAACTCTTTATGACAATCATTTCCTTCTCCAGATGATAATTGGCCACGTCCTTAATTGTAGAATTGTAGAATTTTGCCCAGAATCAAAGTCAAATGCAATGACCTATAGTTTGCAGCCAATTGGCTTCCTTTTTTCCAAAATTAAAACAATATGCACCTGTTTCAATATTGTGATGTCTTTCCTGTTTTCTGTAATCATTCAGATATTACTGACAGTGATTCAGCAGTTATGTATTCTCATCCTTTCATTTCTCACAGATGTAGTTCACCTTAGCTAGCTGACTTGAATTCAGTAAAGGCAACTACATGCCTTCTTATTCTCCTATACTTATATTTTACATCTCCTCCCTATTAGTCATTTGTGTTTTACCTTTTATCATTTCCCTAGATAGGGAAAACAGAAGCAAAATGATTTTTGTGTTCTTTGAGTTATCATTATTCAATGTGTTATTATTCAATTCATCACCGCACTGGATTAATTCTTTCTTTGATCCTTTTCTTTTTTGAGACAGTTAAAGAAAACCTTTTTGTTTCATTGTTTTCTTTAGTTTTCCTGGCTAGGATTAGCTTACTATGAGCTCTAGGCCTTCTGGAAGGCATCATTATGATAACTGACATTTATATAGAACTCAGACATTTTCAAAGTATTTTTACAAATATTTTATCACTTGATCATAACAATAGTCTTATGAGATAAATTCTAGCACTATTCCCATTTTACAGATGAGAGAAGTAAGGCATGTAGAAATTAAGTGACTTGCTCATGGTTATGACCATAAATTCTGTTACCTCTATAGGGAGATCATCAAATACAAATTCTAACTTCATTTGAATGCAAAGTTGATGATTCACAAATTATATGATGTAGTGCTGTCATATTTCCCTTTTGATCCATATTTAAGGATTGTGTTTATGTTGATTAGTATGGCTTAAGTTGAAATGAAGGACAACACATTTATCAAGCATTTAAATTTCATTATTAAAGCTGGTGTGATGGAATCTGCCAGACTATGCATTCTATGAGATCAAGAACTATGTTTTATTTAAATTTTGTATTCCCCTTAACACCTAGCTAAGTTCTTTATGCACAGTGTTTAAGAAATGCTTACTGGATAACACATGAATGGATAAATAAATTAAAGTCTAAGCTATAGGGTTGCCTTATAGATAAAGGTATACAATCATTTGAATAAATATGTAACTAAAGTTTCTTGGATGTGCCCAAGATAAATGTGTCTTATTGTTTCAAAGTATCATAGCATAATTTCATTTTATTAATCATTCAAAAATAATATTCAGTATATATTATACATCAAAACCCTTCTCACATCTAAACATTGATAACTACTCATTATATGTATATACATATATATATGTATATATATATATATATGCATTTTTATGTATAGTATTTTCTTTTGCCATCCTTTGATTACTTAGGGTGATGGGTGGAATAGCATGATAGAGTAGACAAGGAATTGGCTATGGAGTCAGGAGAAACTAGATTTAAATCCTACCTTTAAAAAATACTGACTACTGATCATGGGTGAATCATTTGATCTCTTTATTCACCCAGCAATACTTGCAGGCTCTTAATATGTCAAACAGGTATAGTTCCCTGTTAGTAGAAGGAGTTTCCTTAGTGGCATTTCCGTTTACCAGTGAAATCATAGGTCTAGTCCCCCCAAAAAGCATTTTTTAAATTAAAAATTGTATTTCAAGTTTTGAATCCCAAATTCTATCTGTCTTTTCCTTCCTTCCTTCCTTCCTTCCTTCCTTCCTTCCTTCCTTCCTTCCTTCCTTCCTTCCTTCCTTCCTTCCTCCCTTCCTCCCTTCCTCCCTTCCTCCCTTCCTTCCTTCCTTCCTTCCTTCCTTCCTTCCTTCCTTCCTTCCTTCCTTCCTTCCTTTCTTCCATCTTTCCTTTCTTCCTTCTTTCCCCCTCTGTCCCTGAGGTAGTAAGCAATCAGATATAGGTTTTACATGTGCAATTATGTAAAACATTTGCATATTAGTCATTTTCTATAAAAAGACTCAAATAAAAGAAAAAAAGAAAGTGAAAATAGCATGCTTCAGACTGTGTTCAATCAATATCAGTAAAAAAAACCCAACAACACATTTTTAACTTAAAGGCCATTATAGGTTCTCTGTGTTTCAGTCTTCCATCTATAACACTTAATAATACCTAGACATTTTGGCTAAAGGTGATATGATAATTTAAGTCAAGAAACATTTATCTGTCTATCTGTCTATCTATTTATCTATCTATCATCTATCTTTCTCTTTCTTTCTCTCTTTCTACCTATGTATTTATAATAACTATTACCCAAGAATGTTGTGAGGATCATGAGATAATAATTGTAAAGCACTTAGCACCATGTCTGGAACATAGTAAAAGCTATATAAATGTTAGCTATCATTATGAATTATTACCATTATTATTAGGTAGCTACTATGTGCCAGGAATTGGCACATACAAAGAAAGGGGCTAGAGACAAAAGTTTATCACTGAGTTGAGTGGCTCACAATTTAATGGGGGAGATGATATGCAAACAACTATGTATAAATGAGCTATATCCAGGATAAGTAGAAAATAATCAAAAGACAGTAAGCACCAGCATTAAAGGGGATTGGGAAAGGCTTCTTCTAGAAGGTGAGCTTTTAGTTGGGGCTTGATTGAAGCCAGGGAAACCAGGACGGAGAGATGGGGAGGCAGAAAGATCTATGCATGAGGGATAGCCAGTTAGAATCCGTGGAGTCTGTTGTGTGAGGAATAGTGAGGAGGCCAGTGTCACCACATGAATCCAGTAGGATTTCTAACCTCCTAAATATTGTAACTCCCAGAAAAACACTTATTTTCAAGGTTTCACAATCCTCAAAGTCCTTCATGATATTTAACTAACCATTCAAGCCACATTGATTCTAGGCAGATGGTGAAATTGCCTAAATTGGGGGGAGGGGGGGACGGGAATGCAACTATTAAGAATCCTGCAGATAAATTTACAATAACTTGAAGGTTCCTTGACTTCAAACTAGAATTAATAAAAAAAAGACACACCAAAAAAACCTCCTGAAATTGATTTACAGACAAAATAGCATCAAACCTTCTGCTACCTACATTTTACAAGAATTCTAATGACTTTAAACAGGATAGCATTGATCATGCTGTTATTTAGAATTTATGTTGTACTTTACATTTTCTAAATGTTTTACAATCCTGAGTGGTTCCTTATAGCACCCTCGTGTAATAAGTCAGTTTTATTATGCCTAATATAGAAGTGAGGAAACTGAGGATCTCAGCATCTAAGTAAATTGCCAAGTATCTCATGAGTCAGTAAATTCACTCATATAATATTCAATTCATTATTTCTAAGTATCTGACTTGAGGGCTTTGTGAAGGAAGCACACACATATGCACTTATACACATTCACCCATTTGTATCGTTTGATCTCTTATCCATTTCATGCTAAACAAGTAGAGATTTCCTATATGGTTGTCTTTCCAAGACCTTTCCAAGGGCACCAAACATGCTGCAACAAATGAAGGAAATACTTGGCATTAATATCTTAAAATATTGCTTCGATTTAAGAGAATTCTTGTGAAGTCTAATCTAAAGATGTTCTGAAACTCCTGAGTAGGTTCCAAGGAAGGTGATACAGTTAAAGACAACTCAAATCATTTGCATATACAAAATGACCAATATGGAAATGTTTTACATAATTGCACATGTATAACCTATATCTGAATGCTTACTACCTCAGGGAAGGCAGAGGGAAAGAAGGAAGGGAGGGAGGGATAGAATTTGGAACTTAAAACTTTAAATAAAAATTTTTTATTAGAATGTAACAACTTGTGGATGAAGCACCAGCCCTGGATTCAGGAGGACCTGATTTCAAATCCAGCCTTGGACATTTAACACTTACTAGCCATGTGACCTTGAGCAAGTCACTTAACCCTCATTGCCCTGCAAAAAAAAAAAAATCAACATTAGAATGCAACAATTCAAGTCTAGAAAAGTCTCTATAAATACCGACACTCCTGGAAAATGGTCAGACTCAAGGAGTCAAATACCACTATAGTGTTGAATCTATTCTTTATTGGCAATTAGGTGGTAAAATGGATAGGGTACTGAGCCTGGAATTAGGAATACCTAAATTCAAATCTGACCTTAGACACTTACTATGTGACTCTGTGCAATTCATGTAACCTTTGTCTATCTCAGTTTCCTTAACTCTAAAATCTGGTTAAGAATGAAACCTATGCCTTAGTATTGTTATGATGATCAAATGAGATAATATTTTTAAGGCATTTAGCATAGTGAATGTCACATGATTAGCACTTAAATAAATGCTTGTATTCACCCACTTTTCCTTGCCTTTATTCACTATCCTGATCTACAGTAATTTTCTCGGTTGACCTTATGCATTAGCTCACTGT
This sequence comes from Dromiciops gliroides, assembly GCF_019393635.1. Taxonomy (NCBI): domain Eukaryota; kingdom Metazoa; phylum Chordata; class Mammalia; order Microbiotheria; family Microbiotheriidae; genus Dromiciops; species Dromiciops gliroides. Next base: position 194,881,503 of record NC_057861.1, read on the forward strand.
GCCATCTCATCATAGAGTTCCTCTGTTCATGTGATCAAATGTTGGTATTCATTAGAGAGATGTACTACAATTATAGCATCATAATTCTAGAATTTCTAAACTAGAACACTGAAGTTCTAAAAGGAAATTCAAAGGTCACTGAATCCACCCTTCTTCATACTGAGGCCCAAAGAGCTTCAGCGACTTGTCTAAGATTATACATAGCAAGTATAAGGGTAATATTTGAACCCAAGACCTTTGACTCTTGAGCCACTGCTCTTGATACACTGTTTATAAGCCCTGGAGTGTCAGCTAATTTGGTCCCAAAGGACATACCATCTGAGAAACACTGAGGACCTACTCAATTTAAAGCCTGACTAGATTACACAGCCTCTCTGAAAGAAGTAATCATCATAATGTGACGATGTTAAAGAAGTCAGAGAAATCAGGCAAACTTTAATTCATTGTCTTTTTTCAATTTGCAGCCATTTGAGGACAGATGAAGGGAAAAATACTCTTGGGAAAAGTATGTGCCTCAAAACTCAGGAACGGATTAATAAGTGATTAAAAATACTTCTACCAAAACCAAAACAAAACAAAACAAAAAAACAACTTATGATTTTGTGGCTAATCTTTGGTAAAAGGTAGGAGCATTATTTATTCTGTTAATCACTTAAGGAGAAAAAACAATTAAAAGCTTTGTCTTATTCCTTTTTGACTGAATTGAGTTTAAAAAAAGTTATTGAAAGTGGACTGCCAAATCCTAAGAACAGATATAAAGAAAGGAGAGTCCCTGTCTTTGAGGAACATAAATATATATTAGACAACTACACTAACTATTCTATTAGAGAAAAAAATAATTCTGCTTTTATTAAGTATATATTCACTTTAGAAAGATGCCGATGTATAATTCTTTGCACACGTTTGCCTTCCTTTGACATGACTTGGTACTGTCACCACTACTGTCATTTAGACCTATGTCCTCTGTGTGAAGTTTCAGATACAAAAACACATTTCATTTCTGGCTATTCAAAATCCCAACTCAAAAATGCATCTGCTACATGAGACCATATTAAGATATTATTGCATAAACAATGACTCTTTGACTTAAATATTAACCAAAAAAGGACTGATAATTTACAAAGAAAGTCAATCAATAAATAAACTGTCCCTAATCAGCTCAAGAGCTGGCAGGATGACATTCCATTATCCTGTCAGACACATTGCAATCAAATGCATGAAGCCTCGAAGGGCTGGCCTCCCCCTAACCGCCTGGCTGGTTCTGACTTTCTCCATACAGCCTCCCCCACGCATGTTGAATTTCATCTTACCCCATAACACTATGCACACTGTGTGCCAACTTCCAGATACATATTTGCATGTCAATTTAATCCATAACGCAGTGTAACTTCAGTCTACTGGGTGGGAAGGCTTCCCGTGGTGACGGCACTATGTCACTATAGCTCCCTGACAGCTGATTCTCAGTAGACAGGGCTGTCAGAGAATCAGAGACTTCCACATGTACAAGTGAAATTAACTTCTGTTAGTCTGACATTTTCCACAATCAATACTCACAGGGTCCTTGTCTCTAGGATCAAAATTCATAAATCAAAAGCAGAAAGCATGAAATAAGGTATTTGATAAATCCATTAAGTGAAGTGGAAGTGTAGTTCTGTCATTCTGTTTAAAGACTACAGTAATACTTGTGGAAACAGGGAAAAAAAGAAAAAAGAACACTACCAGATTTGTTAAGGGGAGTGTATGATTTGTTATTTATTGTTTTTGTTTGTTCATTTGTTGTTGTTCTTTGCTAGAAACAGAGAAATAGAGTGATGAGTTTGGATTCAAGGGACAAAATCCACCTGATATTATTTTTCAGGACAAAAATTGCCAACGGTGGCACTGACTTAGTTATCACGTTTCAAAGATTCAATGGGATACACCTCTGTGCCTGTCTGCATGCTTTTCTGTCTGTATATGTTTGGATGTATATGTGGGTAGCTGAGAAAATTAAAATAACTCCATTTTGTCTGCAGTTCCTCTATTTTGCTCTCATCCCCTTTGTATTGCAGCCCCCATTCTGCCTACAACCTTTCTTACTAGGGAAATAAAAAGAACAGTCCTTTCTATAAGGTTGGAGTTATAAGAGATAACCAACCCAAAGAGGAGTCTTTCCTATTACTAACTCCAACAGCAGGCTCTGTCCAATCAAGGGATACCACATCCCTTATTCCTACCCTGCAAGTCCCCAGCAATAAGCCCTATCCAATCTAGAGATACCTTTTACCCAATTTACCTCCTGCCTAAGTTGAAACCTATGTAAGCTTTGTCCTTTCATTCCTTGGGAGAGTTTCTACCCATCTGGGTGGGCCTCTTTTGTAGAAGTACCCAATAAACTTTCCTAAGTTCCTATGTTTCTGGTGGGAAGGGGTGGGGGAGTTGGTTTTGGTTCTGGTCCTGGTTCTAGTTGTTTCCAGCACTGAAAATTTTACCCACAGTAAATGGTGGCAGCTGTGAGATTTCAAGGTTGACCATCCTGTGGAATTCTAGAGGTTGTGACCCAGGAATTCAGACTCTGCCCACTCTGAATAGGCTTTATGTACTAAGCTGAGAACCTGGTTAGTACTTGTACTCAGGCTGCCACATATACAAACAGACACATATATGCAAATTTGTGTATTTGTCTGACCATTCCTATCTATCTCTATTATCTATCATCTATCTGTCATCTGTCATCTATCTATCTATCATCTGTCTGTCTTTCTATCTATAATATAAATGAAATTAATTTGAGATCTTGATATATGCATTCATTCCAATAATAGATTGTAGCCTATTCATGTTTGCTCATTCTGCATACTCGTCATCAGTGTACCCAATATTCTAGAGACCATTCTCAGTGTCCTTCAAACATGCAAAGGTACCAGTGGAACACTCTGCCCATCCACCTATTATCCCTCACTTTCCCCAAATAACCAACCCACTATTTCTTTCTGCCATACATTCTTTGATGAACATTTATTATTCCAGTTCTTTATCCAAGTTCTTTGTCAGTTTCCAGTCAGTTCACACCTACTATATACCTTCTTTGTATGATGTTCATCTTTAATTTCTCTGAAGCATTAGTGCTCCAGGTTTTAGTACCAAATCCCAAAAAACAGTAAAATGTTTGTTTTGAATAGGTGGGAAGCTTGAAGTCAACAAAAGTGCTTTGTAGCTTCCTAAAAGTGATCCAGCCACCCCTACCCCTTTTTTTCAACCCTAGGCCTAACACATTGTCGACATGTCTTATCTGCTGCAAATATACATTCTGTTGGACAGGTTCTATAGGGTGTCCATTCAGGTGCATATTGAAAATAAACATTCTTCATCTTGTTGGCCTTTAATTAGTAGATGGACAGGCCAGATTCCTTGGATTGATTAAAGGTCTCTCCTCGAAGTTTCTGTAATATTGATTAATATTAACATTAATAATAACATTCTGTAATATTGATTTAATCATCTAAATATCATACCTCAAAAAGAACTTTTGGAGGAATCAACAGACTGTTCTTCTTTGACTTGAAATCTGTATAGTATCTTCTTAATCCCAGTATCTGTTTTGTATCTCACTGATATAAAAAGATTCATTGATCAGGTTTAATTTTGTTGTTTCATTTTCCAAACAATACTGAATGGTGCTATATGGATGGCAGATACCTTCTTGTAAAAGACCCTGAAAGATGGGGCTGCTAGGTGGCACAGTGGATAAAGTGCTAGCCCTGGATTCAGGAAGACCTCAGTTCAAATCTGGCCTCAGACACTTGACACTAGCTGTGTGACCCTGGGCAAGTCACTTAACCCCCATTGCCCTGAAAAGAAAAAAGACCCAGAAAGATGAAGTTTTGTTTTACTAAGCATAATGCTTTTTCATAATCAATAAGTAATTAACACAATGGCATCATTTATTCTTTACATCATTCAGTCACTTGTGAGGTGGCAAAGATTTTGTCACTTGAGAAATATAGTTTGCAAAAGCCTGCTTGTGCCCTACTAAACCTTATCAAGGATTCCTCAGTTTGTATAGAGATGACCCTCCTAAAGACTGTGGAGAGTGGGGAGAGTAGGCATGTACTTCAGTAGCTATTGATGTTCTCTCCTTAACTTTTTTTTTTAGTTAGTAGGGTCTGAGATTCCCCCTCCACATATTTGGCATCTTTACCTTCTTTAGATGCCTTTAGATACATTCCTTCAAGATCTTCACAACTGTATCACCTCCAGCTATATATGAGGGACTCATTTAGCAGCTTCTCCTTTCTCAGTTCTTTTTAGTGATATTCTACTTCTTTTGAAAGTACCTCAGGGACTGGGTTGTTGGTGTGCAAGTGTGATTGTTCATCATTGATGGGAAAAACAATTTATGGTAAATGTATATTATAAGAGCTATGTATAATATATTTGTACATACACATATATACACATGCATGTATACATTTATGTGTTTTAATATATGTAAATATGCACATATATACATGCGTAAATAGGTATATGCATTTGTGTTTCTGATTTCATCTGGATAAGGTACTTATACTGAGGAAGTTTTTTGGTTACCATATTCAAAGTCAATGTTACCATGCTGACTGGGTCCACTACAAAGTTATATTACATAATCTCAAATGGGCCATCACTATCTTACCATAACAGTTTTTCTAAACCTTTTCATCTCATAGCTCCTCTACCCCTAATCTCCTCAGCTAAGAACCTGTTCCATATTTCACCAAAAAAAAAAAAATTAGTCTATTCTCTAAGAGGTCCCTCTTTTCCCCTTCTCATTTCATATCACTGAGATGTCTTCCTCTACTATATCCTCCCTATCATTGTCTCACATGAAGAGCTAGACTTTCTCTTTAGCCAGACTAACCCCTCAGAAACTGGTTGATTAATGTCATGAATATGTATTTGCTTATTAAATATACTGTTTGCCAAATGGTGACTGAAAATGTCCAAAATGAAATATTCAAATATTTAATTACATTTCTTCAGATCAGCCATCTTTGGCTTGGAGACTGTAACCTGCCTGGAAGGCCAAACCACTACCACAAATCATTGGTTTGGGATGTGAAGAAAAATCTGACTTTTTGGAAAATAATAAAGGGAATTTATAATATCAATAGGAATAAGATGAACTTGCATCTCAAGGAAAGTGATTCCACAAGAGATTTTATGAAGATGCTTATTCATCATGTTTTTTGGGTTTGTTTGTATTATTATTATTATTATTATTATTATTATTATTATTATTATTATTATTATTATTTTGTAGGGTGGAATGGCTAGTTATGAGTCTTTCCCAGGAAACTGAAAGCTAAGTTGTTGGGGTTTTTTGTTTGTTTGTTTTAATTTTACTAAGACAAACCATTCTACAGTCAAGCGTACTCATCAAGGTACACCTGACAATCTTTACTCAAGCCAGGCTAATCTATTTACCATCTGTTCAAAGTAGCTGGGGCAGCTAGATAGTGCAGTGGATAGAGCACCGGCCCTGGAGTCAGGAGGACCTGAGTTCAATCTGACCTCAGACACTTAACACTTACTGGCTGTGTGACCCTGGGCAAGTCACTTAACCCCAATTGCCTCACCAAAAAAAAAAAAAGTAGCTCAGCTGCTTTCTCTTGCATACTCTGTGCTGACTACATACTAGGATTGGCCCTTGTTCTTGCTAGAGATAGAAGTAACCTCATTTTCAAAGTTTCCTTGTTGTTTGTTACTTACTCTGACACCTATGTTTTTCTAGTGCTCAAACACTTGTCTTGTTTCTTTCCCATTGTTTTACCTTGACCTTTCATATCTGCATATTTTGTGGTTCTTAATGGCTTTCTCATGTTTTCCAGCAACTAAATAGTATCAGATTGCTTGGCTAGGTCATGATCATCTCCATGTCCTGATTGTTTGTTTTGGTGTATGTGTGTTTTAATGAGGTAATTGGCGTTAAGTGACTTGCCCAGGGTCACACAGCTAGTAAGTATCAAGCATCTGAGGCCGTATTTGAACTCAGGTACTCCCGATTCCAGGGCCAGTGCTCTCTCCACTGTGCCACCTAGCTGCCCCTGATAGTCATTTTTGAGCACTCCCAAGTCTGGTCCTTCTTATGGTTGGTCCTTCATTTCTGGTCTTTGCTTTCCCAGTTATGGCTGCCCATTTCATTATCACAATCATCTACTTCTATTAAAACATTGGCAGTGATGGGATTGGGCTTAGGGAGGAATGGTTGTCTTTTATTTCCCTTCTTAAATATCATCAGAGAAAGTTCCCAACAGTATTATAAATAATATGGCTTAATAGTTAGATCTGGCCAAAAGACTATTTTACCTTGTTTCTAACTCTGCCACTCAATTAGATTCTGAATACCCTCTAACTGTAGAGTAGGACAATTCTGACAAGATATGGTGTAATGCTATCAATAATCGAAATAGCTTTAATAAACAGACTAGAATGCACCATTCTTCCTTCATTGCTTTTCTATTTAATTTAGCTTAACATTTTTAAAAAATTAACCCTATAGTGTACATAGTGTGAGACACAATGCAGGACATGAGAAGGGGAGATAATACAAAGTTTAAGTAAGACATGGTTCCTGTCTTCATGGAATTTAAGATTTAGTAGGAGAATAACCCTTAACCACAAATAACTTTATTTATACTCTATTATAGAATTATAGAAACTTAGTGTGAGAGGGGACCTCAATAATCATAAAAGTCGGGAATGATTAACCTGGGGTCTATGACCTAGCTTTAAAAATGATAACTGTATTTCAAAGTAATTTATTTCTTTGATAATTCTACATATTTTTTTTATACATTGGAAAACATTGTTCTGAGGAGGGGTCTATAGGATTCACCAAAGTTCCAATGATGTAAATGTCACATAAAAGTAGAATCCATGTCAACTCACACCTGAAAAGGAATACTTTTTGCTTCAGCCTGACAGGTAGTCACCCAGTTTTTGCTTGAAGACCTCTATAGAGAGAGAAAACCAGTTACCTCAAAGACAGCACATTTTGCTCATCTGTGTATTATATCAGAGAAGGGTTTGTGAATAAGTTATGGTTTAAAGGTTGGTAGGCCTTCAAAAATCAAAGAAGGGGAAGAAAATGTATTGTTTAAAAATCTAAATATGGGTTCTAATCTGTCCTCGCCCCCCCAATTTTGGGGGGAACCTGGCTAAAATCACTGACAAATTCGGCAAGAGTTAAGGCTTTTAAGGGTTTATTAAAGGATATATTATAAGATAGCAAAGAGCAAAAAAGATTGAGAAGAGATTCCTTATAGCATGGAAAACCTAGCTTTCCTAACAGCCCATGTGAAGTCCTGCCACCAAGCCGATGTCTCAAATGGAAGAGCAAGCTCCAGTCTGCCAGCCCCCACCCCCTTCCTACTTCCTGTCCTCCTCCCCAAAAATGGGAGGTTCTTCCAGTTGATTGATCAAGAGCAGTCTCCTGTTGATGTTGCAGTCCACAGCCTCTGAAAACACATTCTACTCAGGGTTGGCCACATGTGATCTCAATTTAATCAACCTTAACTAGGTTCAACTTCTGAGAAGAACACCCTACTCAGGGCTGGCCAGGTGTGGTCCTGATTTAATCATCACAAGTAGGTACTTAGTAGGTTTCTCAAAAAATACTAGATCAATCAGGAGGGACCCCTGGGCATCTGCCAAATTCCATTATTTTGTCACAGAGGACAATTTAGCCAAAGCACACTAATTGAGAGAGCTTTTACTGATTTATTAAACCATTGGCTCAAACTATGTTGAACCTGAGGATTGCTATGAGATAGATGTATTGAAAAATTTAACATTTGCAAACATGTTACAAATTATGTAAATATTATTACTCTTTGTAATTCAAACAGAATTAACCTATATAGAGATGTACAGTTAAAACACATCTAAGGGGGCAGCTAGGTGGCACAATGGATAGAGCACTGGCCCTGGATTCAGGAGGACCTGAGTTCAAATCTGGCTTCAGACACTTGACACTTACTAGCTGTGTGACCCTGGGCAAGTCACTTAACCCTCATTGCCCCACCAAAAACAAAACACAAACAAACAAAAACAAATCTAAAATGTCATTGTCATAAACCTTAATGTAACAATGAACACTCTCAAGAAATATTTTTTTTCTTTTAAAAGAATAGGAGGGGAAAAAATTCAGTACATTGCATTGGTGGAAGCAGACTTGCCTGGTTTGGCTGGAGCAGAATTAGGGCAAGGCAAGAAGCATTAATTTCATGCTTCCTGTGCAGTCACTGTGCTAAGCAAAAAGCAAAGTACTATAAAGTTTGAAAAGTTGGATAGCTCCAGATTGTGGAATGCCTCAAGTGCCAGGCAAAGAATTTTCAACTTATTCCATAGGTGATAAGGAGCCATTAAAGATTTTAAAAAATTTTTTTAATTAAAAAATTTTTTTTGCAGGGCAATGAGGGTTAAGTGACTTATGCAGGGTCACACAGCTAGTTAAATGTCAAGTGTCTGACGCTGGATTTGAACTCAGGTCCTCTTGAATCCAGGGCCAGTACTTTATCCACTGCACCACCTAGCTGCCCCCCATTAAAGATTTTTTGACAGAAAACTGACAAAGGTGCGTATGTACATGAGAAAGAAAAGCCTAGCAGCAGTATTGTGCCCAGATTGGAGTGAAGAAGATGGTCAAATCAGGAAGTCATTATCCTCAGACAGTTTGCTTATCCAGATTTTACTAATAACCCATATGTCTGACTACAGCATTTCAAAAGACAAATGAAGATTAAAATACAAGGTTAATAATTTTACATTTTACCCTTTTAGGTTAACCAGTTTCACCGTACAAAGCTAGGTGCTTTCTGAGCATTTTTATTTACTTTGGTTAAAGGTCTGATAATAGGTGCAATGTCACATTAACTATGATCATATTTGATGTCATTTAAATAGATTTAGTATCAAATTATACAGGATGACTGTGTTCGCTATGATTGAAAACAGTAATTTTTGCTGGTTTAGTAATTCCCCTGTGCCAAACCCTATAATATAATGGAAAAGATGAAAGATGAAAAATTTGTTTCATTTGCTAAGTTCTTTGCAAAACTTCACTCAAAATGGAGAGCTATGTAATTTCTCTCTCAGAAAAATTTATGTAGATAAAAGTGCTAGTTATTCTTATGATGATGAGGGCAAAAATAATGCTAATATTTGCAGTATCAAATACATGTCTATAATCAGAATTCCTTACAACTTAATTTCATGTCTTTCATGGAAATACGTATGTAGCCTTTATATCTATTTTCAGGATACTCTTACTACCTATCAATTTGTGCAAATGGTTTGATCCTTTCTGCTTCTAATTACAAAGGCAGCCAATAATTAGAGCAGTTTTTTTAAAAATATGGATCCTCTGTCTTCTCATGTGTCAATAGTTGTGGCTTTCTATGTGAGCCTCGATGTACTGTAGTAGGTGCCCTTGAGAAAGATTTTGTTGTTATTTAAATTCAATATTTTTTTTCTTTTCCCTCTCTTTCTTCCTCTCCTTCATCCCATTACTAAATCTGAGAAAATAGTTACTTAGAAAGAATACATGAAAGCTCAGAAGCTTATGTATTAAATAGTCTGAGAGAATATGCAACATTTTCTTCATTAAACAGAAATCAAAATGGAAGGATAATTTAACTTATATTCCCTTAAGTTGTTAAGAAATTTATATTTTCCTTTTAAAACTGGCAAAATTACGTAAAATATGCCTCTTTGTGTCTATTTCTCTAACTCTGTCTCACTCTCTCCTCTCTGTCTCTCTTTCTCTGTCTCTATGTCTGTTTCTTTGTCCTGTTCCATCTGTCTGTATCTCTGTCTCTGAGTCTCTCTGGCTCTCTTTTTTTCTTTTCTTCATATTCCCCACTCCCACTGCCAAATTAAGAGCCCTATAATTGGAGATAGATATTCAGATATTCACATTCTAATAATTACTATGTGATCATGGAAAGGAAGGTCATTTTAACACTCTGCACCTCAATTTTTTCTATCTGTAAATGGTAGTAATATTTGTATTATCTACAACACAGGATAATTGTGAAGAAAGTGCTTTGCAGACCATAAGCACTATATAAACATGGTATTATTGTTATTCTCCATGCAAAGCCTACAATTTGCTTTCTGAGTTTTAATATTTTTAAGTTATTTCAATTGTGGCCAGTATTACCAATGTTAATCCTATGAATCATTCAGTCAATATTTATTACATGCCTACTATGTAACAGCCATAAAATTAGTAAAGGTGACACTTTCATTTCCTGAAATACCATGCTCTCTGGTGAGTAGCATTCCATTCAAGTGACTCCCCCCAGCTATAGTTCAGAGCATCCTTGCCTTCTTCTGGCAGCACCACTGTTACAGAGAACTACAACTCCTACTATACATGGATCATTAAAAATCTTCTCAGACATTGTAGATATGGTGTGTTTTTTTTCTTCTTCATGAATAGGGCTGGATTATAAATATGGTGAGGTTATAGAAGAAAAGGCAGGAAGTTCTATGTTCTTTCTGGATCCTAATGGAGCTCAAGGAGTTACAGGAAGAAAAAAAAACAACCTGGGATCTCCTACATTCCCTTCTCAAAATTGAATTCTAGGATCACAAATCTAGATGGACTGCAGAATGGGAACTAAATTGATGTTGGGACCCATGGAATTCACACGCAGATTTTAAATCGAGCTTTGTAAATTTGGCTTTAAGCCATATTACTGCTTAAAAGATACTGTAGGATTGTAAATTCTTTACTATAAAGTGTCAAGCACACCTTAGGATATCCAGTAAAAATCGTCCAGTGTATTGTTATCCTATAAATTGACATGACAGCACTGGCCTAGGCTATGAATAAAATATTAGACCAGGGGTAAAAGAAATGAGAGATTAAACCAAATAAGAATGGTAAGGAAAAATATGAAAGGCAAGATCCTAATCAATCAATCAAATCAGCAAGCATTTATTTTATATTTACCCTGCATAGAACACTGTACTAGCTTCTCAGAGAAAATTTTAGTTGCTACTCTGCTTTCATGGGGCTTATAGTCTAGTAAGGCTTCCATTTTAAGGGTTTAATTCTCACAAAACAGATAAAAATGTGCCACCGTAATTGTTCTTCCTAAAATGAAAGGTATGGAAACAGTAATTAAAAGTTTGAGAAACTTGAAAATTCACATGTGAAATCTGCTACATAGTTTGGAAGTAAACAACATAATTTTAGTTTTTACAATATCTAAGTCCCATAATTAATATTCTTTTAAAAAGTGATTGGGGGGGCAGCTAGGTGGCACAGTGGATAAATCACTGGCCCTGGATTCAGGAGGACCTGCGTTCAAATCCAACCTCAGATACATGACACTTACTACCTATGTGACCCTGGGCAAACCTCATTGGCACACCCCCCAAAAAAAACCCACAAATAAAACAACAACACATGATTATAAATTATTTTAAAAAGCAAAAATATATATGATGACTAGGCAAAGTAATTTTATCTGAAAACCTGATTGATTTTTAAATTAGATGATTAGAAGCAGAGTCAAGATGGCAGAAAAAAGTCAAAAAGTTGTTTGAGTGTTCCCCATTTTTCCTTGAAACAACTTTAAAGCCTCTAAACAAATTTGGGAGCAACAGAACCCACAAAAAAGATGGTGTGAAAAAATTTTCCAACTCAAGATAACTTTGAAGGACTGTAGGAAAGGTCTGTCTCACTTGAATAAAAAAGGAAGCATATCCCAGCACAGGCACTATCCCAGCAAATCAGTAGGATGCTCTTAGCTGCAGCACAGATCAGCAACCAAGGCCTCTGCAGTCCTGGCTCAGCAGGCCAGTGGCACACAGTGGTTCAGCTATGAGGCCTCCAGCCCCAGCCTCAGAACCCCCAGAACAAGTGTGACTAGGCCAAGCCACTTCAGTACAATGGACAAGCCACCAGTCGCAGAGGCTCTGGTGCAGAAAGCCAGGGATCAGTTCCCTGGTCCCCAGCACAAGAAGCTTAGAGTCTGAGTAGCTACATCAAATCTTTCCAGATGAATTGATAAGCCTGTGTCATCAAAGTGAATTCTTCCTGGAATGCTTCTTAGTCTTCATTAATTTAGAATACACCTTTTGCAAATTGTTTCAATTCTTTTTTCCCTGTGTGATTAAGATGGGCTACTTATCCTTCCCATTAAAAGAAATAGATATCCAGCAGTGCCACCTGATACATTCTCTGCTCCAGTCATTTCCAAAGTGGAAGCTCTGACCCCTTGGGGAGCCACAAATTGTCTCTGAGGACATGGCATGACTGCAAGGGTTGTATGATAACCAATAGTAAAGTTGGCAGAGTGGTCACATCTCACCCTTCCATTCATTGCCAATTATGGAACTTGTTTTCAAATCATGTTGGTGATTCAATGGAGAATGGGTTGCAGTAAGAAGACACTTGAAGCAGACACACCAACAAGCATGCTACGGCAATACTCTAGGCTCATGGTGATGAAGGCCTGCACCAGAGTGGTGACAGTATCAGAGGAGAGAAAGGAGTATATATGAGATATGTATTTGACAGGTCTTAGCAACAAATTGGCTATGAGGGGTGACAGATAGCAAGGAGTCAATGACACCTTGGACACCTAGGAGCATAGTGATGCCTTCTATGAAAAGTAGAATGTGGGGAGGGTTTATGGGGAAAGGTAATGCGTTCATTTTTGGATGTGGAGAATTTAAGATGTCTACCAGACTTTAGTTCAAGATGTAGGATAAGCAGTTGGAGATGGGAAATTAGAAGTCAGCAGAGAAGTTAGGGTTGGATAGGTATATTTGTGAATCATTAACATATAGATGGTAATTAAATTCATGAGAACTGAAAAAATTACCAAGTGAAATAGTATGGAAGCAGAAAAGAACAAAAACCAGGACAGAACCTTGTGGAAAATTTATGATTGTAGTGCATAATTTGGATGAGGATCCAGCCAAGGAGATGGAGAAGGGGCAGCCAGATTGGGAGGACAAACAGGAGAGAATGGTGTACTGAAAGCCTAGAAAGAAGTGAGTATCAAGCAGGAGAGGGGGAACAACAGTGTCAAAGACTAAAGAGAGACTAAGGAAAGTGAAGATTGATTGAAAAAAGGTAATTGTCTTTGGCAATTAAGAAATTACTGATAACTTTGGAGGGAGCAATTTTGGTGGAATGATGAGGCTAGGAGCTATATCATAAGAGACTAAGAAGAGATTGAGACAAGAGGAAGTGAGGGGGAAGCTAGGTGGCGCAGTGGATTCAGAAGAACCTGAGTTCAAATTCAGCCTCAGACACTTGACACTTACTAGCTATGTGACCCTGAGAAAGTCACTTAACCCTCAATGCTCCTCCAAAATAAATAAACAAATGAATGAATGAATGAATAAACAAATAAATAGATAAATGAATAAACAAACAAACAAATAAATAAATGACATTTTTTAAAAAGAGGAAGTCAAGACATCAATTGTAGATGGTCTTTTAAAAGGTTGCTTTACCCCTAATTAGGCTTATTCTCTACCTGCTCAAGCTACCCCATTCCATCCCATCTCCTCCAAACAATTGCCCCTCTTTTAAAAGAGTTTGACAACAAAGGGCAAAAGACTGTAGGATATTAGTGGAGATAGAATGATCAAGCAAAGATTTTTGAGGATGGAGGAGACATGGGGATAATTATAAGCAGTAAGGAATGATTCAATGAAGAGGAGAGATTGAAAATAAGTGAAAGAATGGAGCTAAAAGAGGGAGCAATTGGTTGGAGGAGATGGGAAGGAACGGGGTAACGAGCAAGTAGAGAATTAACCTTGTAAAGTCATTTTATCATGTGAGACAGGAGTGAAGGAGGGGATAGTGACAGAAGGCATGAGTGATATGAGATGAGGAAGAGGCTAGAAGAGGGAGCTCACAACGAATTTTCTGTAAAATTTTCTGTAAAGTTTGAGGCAAGATTCTTAGTTGAGAGGGTAGGGGGGGAGGGAGCCATTAGAGACTTAAAGAATGAAAATTTTGGAAGACCTGCCTTGGAGAGTGGGATAGTGAGTTAGTATTGTCTAACAATAGTGGGGACGCAGTTGAGAACAGAGAACCCAATCAGAACAAATGAGTGGTTTTCTCCACCTTTGTTTAGCAGTATGTATATAGAAGCAAAGGAAGTGGAAGATAAAGGTGATTCTAGGCTGAGGTTTGGCATGGCACCATGATAAAGGGGATAGTGATCTAAAGAAGGCAGCAAAGAGCTGAAATAGTTCACCAAGGGATTAAGATAGGCAAAAGAGGAGAATGCAACAGAATGCAGGAGGAGATAGAAGTTAAACCTTCACAGCAGGAGAAAGAAATCCTACATGTGATCAAGTTTCCTTTTTCTCTTCCAGCAAGGAGCAAGTAAAGCAGGAGAAGAAAGGACTGAGATGACATAGAAGGTTGCTTCTCTTTCTACCCTGCCTCGGAGATCAGATAATGCAAGAGGTGGAAGGTGGCTTGTGCTGGAACAGATGGAAGTCTGTTATCTTCTCTCAGGGCATACACCTAGCCAGGGGTGAAAGGTGTGGTCAGAGGAATTCAGGAAATCACACCCGAAAGGGTAGAGAGACAAGAATGATGAGAGGCTTGAAAAGGGATGAAAAGTTTTAGAATAACTGCTGTGGTTTGTAGGGTGGTGAATTAATTAGAGAGCTGTAAAAGGATGGCTTTGCTGCAGTAAGGGCTCTGTTGAGATTATGTAATTTATATGTAAATTGAATCCAGTCAACATGGTCACACGTGTTGTTGTTGTTGTTGTTGCTTTTCCCCAACTCTATTCAGCAGCATGTAAATAGAAATAAAAACAGTAAATTGTGGAGTAATCCAAGGTTGGCAAAGTATAATTGTCCTAGTGTAGAGAAGTTCTCTGGTTGCTGAATCTGGCACACACAATACTCAGATGGTTACAAAACATGGCGCAGTGAGTAGATTTGGTTTATTCATTTCACACTCTTTACACAGAGGCAGAGGGGTCAAGGAGGCAGGCATCAACCTTTGGTGGGTTTTTCAATCACATCTGCTCCTTTCTCTGGGCATTTCTTAGTCCTTCTACTTTGAATGGTATCCGTACTACATATATACAATATAATTTCAGAAATCTAAGTATCTTTCTTATGTCTGTCAAAGAACTCTGTGTGTATGGTGAGGGAGAAGGTTACTTTTCAAACAAATATACAAGTTTGAAATTTTGGGGGAAATCTAACACTAAGAAGAAAGAATTTGGGCAACCAGGGTTGTGAAACCTACTATGAGATTTTCATAGTCCCTTACAATATTTCTAATATGATATTTCTAATATTTAAAAATACATTTTGCATGTTTTAAAATGTGAGAGGGAGTTGGAGGGTGATAAAAATAGAAGTTTTTAAATACTTAATTTTGGCTAGCATATAATTTAAAATTTCCACTGATTTGAAGTATAAACTAAGAGTTGATTGGGAGACTGAAATTTGAAAATAACTAGCAATACTTTGAATTGATGTTATTAAATTGAAATCATGTTCAAGTAACACCTTTTCCTGATTTAATTTTTATTTAATTAGAGAAGGAATTTATTTAGATCAAATGCTTTGGGTACTGGTACTGGTATGAATTCTAAATGTGCCTCTGTAAACAAGCACAGATTTTTCTTTTGCTTTTAAAGAAATTTTTGAAACATTTCTATGGATAGGCTGTATGAAGGAAGAATGTTGCCAGCTGATGACTAATATTTTAATTCTCTGGTATATTTTTTTAAAACAGAAAAAATCCCAAAGAGAAGTGATTCACAGGTTCAGTAAAATATTTGAGTAAAAATGTTTATATTACTGAGAGGTATTAGATTTCGTCTTCAGAACAAATCAGTGAGTCATATTCTTTAAATATCTATTAGGAAAAAATGATAGCATGATGGAAAACAGGGAATATTTGCATCCAGCTAAATCCTAAGAATAAAAACAAATTTGCTATTCAGAAGCACTCAAAAACAATGAATGCCACTTTATGTTTCATCCAGTAGGTGGAACAATGTTCTTTAGTAAAAGTTATAGTTCATGCTAGATGTTAAGCAAAACAAGTGTAATTAATATTAAGAATCAGGATACACAGAATCTTAACAGCACAGTTAATTATTACTGCTTAGTCCAGGCCCTGGAACAGAGTAGGGGTTTCAAAAATGTTTATTTTTTTAAAAATTAAAAGTATGATATGGGGGCAGCTAGGTGGTGCAGTGGATAGAGCACCGGCCCTGGAGTCAGGAGCACCTGAGTTCAAATCCAACCTCAGACACTTAACACTTATTAGCTGTGTGACCCTGGGCAAGTCACTTAACCCCAGTTGCCTCACACAAAAAAAGTATGATATGTCTATACTTCTGTAAAGGAATAAATTGAGATTAAGGAAATGATGAACTTGAAATCATTATTCAGATTATGAAAAGTACTAAAGCATGACACCAATGAAGTAAAAAATAAGGGATTGCAAGATGAGCATCCATGTACTACTTATAGGTAAGCTAAGGTATATGGGGTGTTCAGGAGGATTAGCTGAGCCCTTTTTAAGTCTGCTCATTCATCTTTGGTGTCTACCTAATTCAGCCAACTTTCACCTGAACTCCAAGAAGCTGTACCATGTGCAGCAGTCACACCCTGCATCTCAGGATAAGGGCAAAATCAGATTGAGGGTAACCAAGAGGCCTCAAACCTGTTGGTGAGTTAGGGGATATCTTCCCCAGGACTGTGAAGATTTTCCTAGAATGGGTAAATGCTAGAATGGGTAAATGAGAACAATTTGTTCCAATAGACATGTAGGCAGGTGAAGCAGTTTCTGTGGAGTGCTTAGAGCTTGGTCAGGGATTAAATATGCCAAGATCATCCACTGCACCCCAGGCTATTGCCAGTCATTTTGGTGCTTGTTTCCTGCCACTGGACTTCTATGACTCAAGAAGAGAGTGAGCATGAAGACTGTCCAACTCTGCCTGACTTAAATCCAATTCACTGGTAATTCAAAACATCACCCCATGACATCATTGGGCCTCTTCAAAAATAAAGGACAGACAACAAGAGGTAAGCTATGTGAATAGTCACAAAAGTTTGTATGGGTCTTCCACTATATGACTACTTTGTATTTTTTGTTCAACTGTTTTCAGTGATGTTACCATAGGGCTGTATTATCTGTGAAAATGTTCAATTAAAAAATTCACTTGGATAGGATCCGAGTTGCACAAGCTCTGTGTTAAATTTCACTCCAGGGGTCAGCTAGGTAGCACAGTGTATAAAGTACTGGCACTGTATTTAGGAGAACCTGAGTTCAAATCTGACCTCAGCCACTTGATACTTACTAGCTGTGTGACCCTGGGCAAGTCACTTGACCCTCATCGTCCTGCCAAAAAAAAAATACTCTAAAGTACTATAGTATTCCTCCACTAAAACCCTGTTCCAGTACCTAATAATGTGTGGAGGTATCCCTGAGGTTTTTTAAAATAGTTTTATTTTTGTTCCAATTGCATGTAAAAACAAATTTTGACTTAAAAAAGAATTTTGAGATCCAAATTCCCTCCCTCCTATCCCCCTTCATTGAAAAAGCAAGCCATTTGATATAGGCTATCTTGTATAGTTATACAAAACATATTTCCATATTAGTCATGTTATGAAAGAAAACACAGACTGAAAAAGGGATTTTTTTTCCAAAGTTTGCTTCAGTCTGCATTCAGAGTCTATCAGTTCTTTCTTTGATGGAGGTGGATAGCATTTTTCTTTAATGAGTCCTTCAGAATTTTCTTAGACCACTGTATTGCTGAGAATAGCTAAGTCATTTACAGTTAGTCATCATATAAAAATGCTTTTATTGTGTACAAAGTTCTGGTTCTTCTCGCTTCACTTTGCTTCAGTTCATGCAACTTTTTACAAACTTTTTTGAAAGCATCCTGCTTATCATTTCTAATAGCATAATAGTATTCCATCACAATCATATACCACAATTTGTTCAGCCATTTTATCCAATTGATGGACATCCCCTTAATTTCTAGTTTGTTGTCCCTGCAAAACTAGTTGCTATAAATATTTTTACCCATAGGTTCTCCTTCTTTTTTATATCTTTGGGATAAAGACCTAGTAGTGGTTGTTATTGTTGTTGTTGTTTGTCCCTTGTTCTTTAAAAGGACCATGATATTGGGGTGATGTCATGACTTGCACTGAATTGGATTTAAGGTATTGAAGCCTATGCAAGATCACCAATCTCACTCTTTCTTCCAGAGCCATCTGGATTCAGTGACAAGATATATAACTGTATATGTCCCCATTTTTAAGGCAATTGGTGTAAAGTGACTTGCCCAGGGTCACACAGCTAGTGAGTGTCTGAGCTGAGATTGCTCAATCAAAGGGTATTCATAATTTTATATCCTTTAGGGCATAGTTCCAACTTGTTCGCCAGAATGGCTACATCAATTCACAACTCCACCAATAGTGCCTTAGTTTCCTAGTTTTCCAATATCCCTTCAAGATTTTCCATTTCTATTTTTGTCATATTAGCTAATCTGAGAAATGGGACCTCAGAGTCCTTTTAATGTGGATTTCTCTAACCTATAGTGATTTAACACACTTTCATATGACTAGATAGTTTTCATTTCTTCTGCTGAAAGTAGCCTGTTCACATTCTTTGACCATTTATCAACTGAGGAATGATTTGGATTCTTATAAAGTTGACTCTGTTCTCTATATATTTGAGAAATTAGACCTTTATCAAAGAAACTTGTAAAAAAAAATCCCAGTTTTCTGTTTTCCTTCTAATCTTGGCTACATTAGTTTTGTTTGTGCAAAAACTTTTAAAATTTAATGTAATCAGAACTATCCATTTTGCATTCTATAATGCTCTCTATCTCTGGTCATAAATTCTTCCCTTCTCCATAGATATGATAGGCAAACTATTCCATGCTTCCAAAATTTGCTTATACTATCAACTTCTATGTCTAAATAAAATACCAATTTTGACTTTTTCTTGGTGTATAGTGTAAGATGTTGGCCTATATCTAGTTTTTTCTGAACTGCTTTCCAGTTTTCCCAGCAGTTATTTTTTTAAAAATAAAGCATTATTGTCCCAAAAGCTTGGATCTTGGGTTTATTAAAAACTAGATTACTATGGTCATTTACTACTGTGTATGGTGTACTCAATCTATTTCATTGATCTACCACTTTATTTTTTTGCCAGTACGAGATTGTTTTGATGATTATTGCTTTGCAATACAATTTGAGATCTGGTATAGCTAAGCCACCTTCCATTACATTTTTTTCATTAATTCCCTTTATATTCTTAACCCTTTAGTCTTCCAGATGAATTCTTTTATTACTTTTTGAGTTCAGTAGAATAATTTTTGATAGTTTGTTTGGTATGGCACTGGATACGTAAATTAATTTAGGTAGAAATGTCTTTTTGTTATTATATTGGCTCAGCCCACCAACCCACAATTTATATTTTCCCGGTTGTTCAGATATGATTGTATTTTTGTAAAAAGTATTAAAGAAAGTGTTCTGTAATGGTGTTCATATAGTTCCTAGGTTTGTTTTGACAAGTAGGCCACCAAATATTTTATATTGTCTACAGTAAATTAATTTTATTTTTTGAAATATTTTATTTTTCCATTTACACGTAAAGAAAATTTCAACATTTATTTTTTTTTAATTTTGAGTTCCAAATTTTTCTCTCTCCTTCCCCTCCCTGAAACAGTAAGCAATTTGGTATCAGCTATACATATTCAATCATGCAGAATATATTACCCTACTAATCATGTTGTGAAAGTAGATGCAGACCAAAAGGAAACACACACACACACAAATACAGAAAGTAAAGAATAGTATGCTTGTATTTTCATTCATATTCCATCAGTTCTTTCACTGTATGTAGATGGCACTTTTTATCATAAGTCCTTTGGAATTGTCTTGTATCATTGTATTGATGAGAATAGTTAAATCATTTGCAGTTAGTTACATAGTATTGCTGTTACTATAAACAATGTTCAGGTTTTGTGCATCTCACTTTGCATCACTTCATAAAAGTTTTCCCAGGTTTTTTTTCTGAAAGTATCCTGCTCATTTTTTTCTTATAACACAATAGTATTCCATCACAATCATACACCATCACTTGCTTGATCCTCTCAATTGATGGACATCACCTCAATTTCCAATTCTTCACAAGTATAAAAAGATCTGTTATAAATATTTTGTACAAATAGGTCTTTTTAACCTTTTTATAACCTCTTTGTAATACAGACCTAGTAATGATATTGCTAGATCAAGGATATACATAGTTTTTTTTTTTGGGGGGGGGGTATACATAGTTTAATAGCTCTTTTTCCAAATTGCTCTCCAGATAGTTGGATTAGTTGACAACTCCACCAACTTTTCCAGTTGTTTTGATCTGACTTTATTGGAGTGAAAAGTTTTTTTTTTTAATTGCTTTTATAAACTTCATGATTTCATCTTGGAAGGTAGAGTCCCAAGTATTTTATATTGTCTACAGTTATTTTAAATGGAATTTTTCTTTATATTTCTTGCTGCTAGAGTTTGCTGGCAATATTTAGAAAAACTGGTGATTTGTGTGGGTTTATTTTATATCCTTTAGCTGATTCTCAGAGATTCTCTAAATATACTACTATATCATCAGCAAAGAGTGATAATGTTTCCCCATTGCTTATTCTAATCCCTTTGATTTATTTTTCTTCTCTTATTACTAAAACTATATTGAATAATAGTAGTGATAAAGGGCATCCATGCTTCATCACTCATCTTATTGGGAAAGTTTTTCGCTTATCCCATTACAGATAATGCTTGATGATGGTTTTAGATAGATACTACTTTTCATTTTAAGGAAAATTCCATTTATTCCTATGCTCTCAAACATTTTCTTTTTTCTTTTTCTTTCTTTCTTTCCTTCTTTCTTTCTTTCTTTCTTTCTTTCTTTCTTTCTTTCTTTCTTTCTTTCTTTCTTTCTTTCTTTCTTTCTTTTTGGTGGGGCAATGAGGGTTAAGTGACTTTCCATGGGTCACACAGCTAGTAAGTGTCAAGTGTCTGAGGCTAGATTTGAACTCAGGTCCTGCTGAATCCAGGGCCAAGCTTTATCCACTGTGCCACCTAGTTGCCCTCTAAAACCATTTTCAATAGGAATAAGTGCTGCATTTTGACAAAAGCTTTTTCAGCATCTATTGAGATAATCATATTATTTATGTTGGTTTTGTTATTCATATGGTCAATTATGCTGATAGTTTTCCCAATTTTGAACCAGCTCTGCATTTCTGGTATAAATCCTACCTTGTCATAGTGTATGATCCCTGTGATATATTGTGGCAATTTTTCTAGTACTTTATTTAAAATGTTCGCATCAATATTCATTAGGAAATTGGTTTATAGTTTTCTCTGTTTTAGCTCTTCCTGGTTTAGGTATCAGCACCATATTTGTGTCCCAAAATAATTTATATTGTATTGTAATTAATTGTTCTTTGAAGGATTGGTAGATTCACTTGTGAATCCATCTGGCCCTGGTGATTTTTTCTTAGGGAGTTTCTTACTGGTTGTTTAGTTGTTGTTTTGTTTTTTCATTAGATGGATTATTTAAATATTCTTCCATTATTAATCTGGGCAATTTATATTTTTGTAAATTTTTATTCATTTCATTTAGGTTGTCAGATTTTTTGGCATAAAATTTGATAAAAGAGCTCCTAATTACCCTCTTCTTTTATGGTAAATTCATCCTTACTTTTTCACTGGTAATTTGTTTTTCTTTCTTTTTTAAAAATCATATTAACCAATTATAAATATATGTATATGTATGTATATTTTTTCATAAAACCAGCTAATAGTTTTATTTATTAGTTCATTGTTTTCTTACTTTAAATTTTATTAATCTCTCCTTTGATTTTTTTAGGATTTCAAATTTGGTGTTATTTGAGCATTTTCAATGTTTTCTTTTTCAATTTTTTATTTTTAATTGCAAGTCCAACTTATTGATCTGTTCTTTCTCTATTTTATTAACATAAGTATTTAGAAATATAAATTTCCCTCTAATTACTGCTTTGGCTACATCCCATAAATTTTGGTATGTTGTCTCATTTTTTACATTCTCTTTAAAGAAATTATTATTTCTATTATTTATTCTTTGAACCACTCATTCCTTAGGATTAACTTATTTCATTTCCAATTAATTTTTAATTTATCTTTCCATTTCCCCTTATTGAATGTAATTTTTTGCACCATGATGTGAAAATCACTCCTTTAATATTTCAATCTTTCTGAATTTGATTATGAGGTTTTATGCCCTAACGTGTGGTTAGTTTTTGTGTAGGTGCCATGTACTGCTGAGGGGGAAAAAAGACATATTACCACTAGGTAGATTATACTTGGTTGTAACTCTAGATTCTTTACCTTCAAGAATATCATATTCTAAGCCCTCAATTCTTTTAATATTATAGCCGCTAAATTTTGAGTATTCTATCCTATGGTTCCTTGGTATTTGAATAGCTTCTTCTTTTTTTTTTTTTTTTTGGTGGGGCAATGGGGGTTAAGTGACTTGCCCAGGGTCACACAGCTAGTAAGTGTCAAGTGTCTGAGGCCAGATTTGAACTGAGGTCTTCATGATTCCAGGGCCAGTGCTTTATTCCATTTCAGAGCTAGTGCTTTATCCACTGTGTCACCTAGCTGTCCCTTGAATAGCTTCTTTATGGCTGCTTGTAATTTTTTCCTCCTTGACCTGGGAGCTCTGAAATTAAGCAATATATTATTGGGAGTGTTCATTTTGGAATATCTTTCAGGAGATGATCTATGGATTTTTTTAAATTTATGTTTTATTCTCTGAATATAAGATATTATGGTAGTTATCCTTTACAATTTCTTGAAATATGATATCTATGTTTTTTTGTATCATGACCTTTAGGTAATCTAATAATTCTTAAATTATCTCTGTTAGTCTGTTTTCCAGGTCAGTTTTAATAATGAGATATTTCATGTTTTCTTTGTTTTTCTTTATTATTTTGACTTTGTTTTATTGTTTCTTGGGATCTCATGGAATCATTAGTTTCCACTTAAGGACTTGTTTTCTTCAGTGAGTTTTTGTACCTTTTTTCCATTTGGCCAATTCTGCTCTTATAAGCAGGTATTTTCATCAGTGACTTTTTGAACCTCCTTTACCAATTAACCAATTCTGCTTTTTAAGGATGTTATTTTTTCAGCATTTTTGTACCTCTTTTTTTACTAAGATATTAGTTAACTTTTCACAGTTTTCTCACATTGGTCTCATTTCTTTTCTAAATTATTCCTCTCCCACTCTGATTTTTAAAAATATCTTTTTGCTATTTCTTTAGTTTTTTTCCAGGAATTCTTACTGTGCTTGTGTACATTTTGCATTTTTTTCTTAGAGTTTTCTTGTGACTATTTTCATGTTGTTGTCTTTTTCTGAATTTGTGTCTTGATATTCCCTGTCACACTACTGTAGCTTTATGGTCAAGTTCTTTTTATGTTCTTCCTTATTTTTTTAGTATATTTTTTTTACTTTAAACTTTATGTTAAAAGTTTAGCTTTGCTCACCTGACAGTGTCAGAGGAAGTCACTGTCCCAAGCTTCAGGATTTTTTGTGTGACTGTTTTAACAGTTGTGTGGGTTTATCCTTTTTTATGTGTTTGTGAAGTGGTGTGGATTTTGGAGAGTGGTGGTCACTGCTCTCTAGACTGTACTCTGATCTTTACTCAAGAAGGGTTCTTGTTTTCTTGTAGCTACAAGCACTAGTACTCCTCCATACTCAAAAATTCAGGCCAGAAACCACTTATGGGCAATTGAGTAGCTAAATAGCACCCAATCATACTCCTAGTGCTACCTCAGGTGTCCCCTGTGATTTCTTTCTTACAGTTATCCAATCCCCTTACTGTTTCTGGTTTAAGAGCTCCCAATGCTGTTTGTGGTAGTGCTGTGCTACTCTAGAATTTGATTTGACACATTGTTTTAAAGTGGTTGGAAGATGAATGTTGTAGTACTCAGATGTAGTACTTCTTCTATTCTGTCATCTTGGCTCCAAACCATTGCCCCAATTCATTCTTTAATGCCCTCAAGATGATGCTAATTAATTAAGTCTTTCTCCAAACTTTCCCCAAAGTGATCAAGTCTATGATCACCATTACTAAAACTTATAAACTGCCAAAATTTTTCTCCAAAAGAGTTTATAAATACTGACATTCAAAACTAGTGTTATAGTTTACTGGTTTGTCTTTCCAGTCAGCAGTTAGATTAATTTTAAGTTAACTAAAGTAGTTTTCAGTACCTTTGCAGCTAGGAGATACAGTGGACAGAGTGCTGTGCCTAGAGTCAGAAAGACAAGAGTTCAGATCTGGCCTTAGATGCTTACTAGCTGTGTGACTCTGGGAAGTCACTTAACCCTGTTTGCCTCAGCTTCTTCATCTGTAAAATGGGCTAGACAAGGAAATGGCTACAACATAGGCAAAGATAAGGATGGAGGAAAATAGGGACTCCCCATAACTCTTATGGGACACCTCAAGATAGACTATACATTTTTGGTCCTTGTTTTCCTCTCCCATTGGTAAATTTCTTCAGGATCCGGAGTGGGGAAGAGAAATTGGAACACAAAGTTTTTAAAAAATTGATGTTAAAATTTTGTTTTTACATATATTTTGGAAAATAAAATTCTATTCCAAAAAAAAAAAAAAGAAAAGAAAGGCTCAGTCCATCAAAACATCAATCCCTTCCTGTCCTTGCTTTCGAACCACAAAACTGTGCCCTGCACAGGGTATCTTTGTATTCTCCCCTGCTCCCCAGGTTTTTTTTTTAATAAAAAGCATTTTTATTTATAGTTTTGAGTTCAAAATTTTTCCCCTCTTTCCCTCCTTCCTCTCCCCCTTGCCTAAAATGATAAGCAAGCAGATGTAGGTTATACATGCCCAATTATGTAAAATATTGCCATATGAGTTATTTTGTATAATAAAACTTGAATACAAGAAAAAATAAAAGTGAAAAATATCATGTTTCAGTCTGTGTTCAATCCATATCAGTCCTTTCTTTGGAGGTGGATTGTATGCTCCATCATTAGTCCTTTGGGAATGTCTTGGATCATTGTATTGCTGAGAATAGTTATCATTCACAGTTCTTCGTTGAACAATATTGCTGTCACTGTGAAGAATGTTCTCTTGGTTCTTCTCACTTCACTATACATCAGTTCATACCAGTCTTTCCAGGCCTTTCTGAAGTCATCTTGCTTGTCATTTCTTATAGCACAATAATATTCCATCACCATCATATACCACAGCTTGTTTAGCCATTCCTCAGGTGATGGGCATTCCTTTCATTTCCAATTCTTAGCCACCACAAAAAGAGCTGCTATATTTTTGTACAAATAGGTCTTTTGCTCTTTTTTGAGTTGTCTTTGGAATATAAACCTAGCAGTTTCTTATTGGCTCTTCAGCTTCCTTTTCTGGGTCATCCCCAATGTAGTGCAGGCTCTTTGTTAGCAAAGACTATCTTTCTTTTTGCTCATATTTATATCCACAGAATTAGCACAGCCCAGCATTACCTTTTATTTACAACCAAAATGTCAAGATTAATTTCAATCCCCATCTCTATGACATGTATAATTATTGGTCATTAGATTGATATTCATATTTAGAGTATCTATAAATTAATATTATTTTTCCATAACATAGTATAATAAAAAGATGACAGCATGTGAAATCGAAAATCCATTATGTACAACTTGCTATTCTTTTTAACTATATAATAAAATTATCATATAAATTTCTTTTTTCCTTTATCCTCTCCCCCACCCTAGAGATGGCTACCATTAAACACAAATATTATTTTATACATACTTCTATTTATCAGTTCTTTCTCTGGATGTAGATAGTATCTTCCTTCATATATCCTTTGTAATTAATTTGGGTTTTATAGTAGTCAAAATAACAGTCACTTAATGTTGATCTTTAAACAACAGTGCTCTTACTATATACGATATTCTTTTGGTTCTGCTCATTTTGCTCTTCATTATTTCATGCAAGTCTATCCATGTTTTTCTAAGATCATCGAGCTCATCATTTCACAAAGGGTTCAGTCATTCCCCAATTGATGAGTATCCGTACAATTTCCTGTGCTTAGTAACCACAAAGAGAACTGCTATAAATATTTCAGAATATATAGATTATTTTTTCCCTAATCATCTTTGGAAATAGATTTAATAGTGGTATTGCTGGAACAAAGGATATAAGGTAGTATAATAACTCTTTGGGAATAATTGCAGACTGCTCTCCAAAAGGTTAGATCTGTTCACAGTTCTATCAGCAGTGAATTAGGTCCCCAATTTTTCCACATTCCCTCCAACATTTGCCTCTTTCCCCTTCAAACAGTTTAGCCAATCTGATAGGTATAAAATATCTCAAGGTTGTTTTCTTTTCTTTTTCTTTTTTTTTTTTTAGGGCAATGAGGGTTAAGTGACTTGCCCAGGGTCACACAGCTAATAAGTGTCAAGTGTCTGAGGCTGGATTTGAACTCAGGTCCTCCTGAATCCAGGACTGGTGCTTTATCTACTGTGTCACCTAGCTGCCCCCTCAAGGTTGTTTTAATATGCATTTCTCTAATCAATAATGATTTAAATAATTTTTTTCAGGGCAGTTAGATGGTACAGTGGATAAAGCACCAGCCCTGGATTGAGGAGAACTTGAGTTCAAATCTGGCCTCAGACATTTGACACTTACTAGCTGTGTGACTCTGGGCAAGTCTCTTAACCCTCATTGCCCTGCAAAAAGAAGAGAGAGAATTTTTTTCATATAACTATAAATTGTTTTGATTTCTTCACTGGAAAACTGCCTGTTCATCTCCTTTGACCATTTTTCAATCAGGGAATGACTCATATTTTGACAAGTATAAAGAGTTAAGATTTGGGGTTAAGAATTTGATAAAAATTATTGGAAAAACTGAAAAGCAATACAGCAGAAATTGGGCATAGATTGCTTTCTTACACCATTTACAAAGATAAGTTCTATATTAAAGGCCCCAAACTTTTTTGATTCCTAACACCTTTCGCCCTGTCCTCCAATCCCTTTTTTTCTCCATTCTGCTATTGTCACTTCACCCACCTCAGTTTTCTAGTATTCCTTTATGAGTTGTCTTTCACCTTTTTAATTTAAACTATAAGGGGTAGCGATTGCCTTACTTGCATATATTTGCTTCCCCAATGCTTATTACAGTGCCTAGAACATAATGCTTAATAAATGCTCTGTATTATTGGTTTATCTACAAAACCCAGAGGAAGAGCTCTTGTTGGTTCCTCTTTGAAGAATATGTGGAAGGAAATGGACAAAAATTTCACCAAATTAATTGTATGACTTTCATTGTGTGCCATTGAAGGGAGAATCATTTATGAGATCATGGTTCCACTGAAGCAGTTAAGTATTTCTGCCTGTTTGTGTTAATGATTGCTGAGTTTAGGAATTAAAAAAAAAATTTTTTTAAATCAAAGTCACTTCCTTCCACCCCAACTCAGACACTGACTTTCTCACTTAAAATATGAAAATAAGAATGGCTTTCAGTACACATGAATTCCATATTATGAGAGTTCCAGCTTATATGTAAGTATGTATGTGACAATCTGTCTCTGCATTTTAAACTACACCATTAGTATTCTGAAGATATTCAGCTCTATGTTTCTCTCCCATCAGATACCAACATTGAAGACTTGTAGTTTATTCATTGAACTGACTGAAGTTCAAACCAGATAGGACAGTAATGATGTGAATAACCAATGGAAAACATCACAAAAATACATCATGAGGAACACACAGTCTGCTGAAAATAGTTTTATCACTTTGTTAGTTCTCTTGTTGCTATGAGAATTCTCAGCTCAGATTATACACACATATGTGCATATGTATGTATGCATATATATGTATACCCATACATACATATATACATATATATATATAGTACTGAAACGAAATTATGCTATTTTTATATTGGTGCTAATAAGCAGAAGGAAGGAAGGAAGAAAAGAAGGAAGGAAGGAAGTAATGAAGGAAGAAGGAAGGGAGGAAGGAAGGAAGGGAGGGAGGGAAGGAAAAAGAAAGAAGTAGCCCTCTTAAAGACCCTGGGATGCAAGATCAGGACTAGATGAGGAAAGGGGTTTCCATTTACAGTGGAAGTTTTGAAAATCTTAGGAGTGAAAATGAGGAGAGAGAAAGGAGAATAGAAGACATGTTGCAGATTCCCAACACTTATAGTAGAAGCACTGAGAAGGTGTTGGTGGCAAAATGGCAGGGACATCCATATTCCTTCTTTATACTCAAGCCTCTCTCCTTTCTCTCTCAAGATCCTACTATACTGGGAAAATACCCACCATCCAGTGTTATCTTCTTTTCTGCAAAATGGAAAGAAATAGAACTCCCTGGGTCATTGCTAGGGCTGTTATACAAGGAGGACAGAGGAAGGAAGAAATATTCTTTTTTTTTCAATGAGAGCTAATTAGTGGAAAGCACAATTAAAGAAATAAAAAGAAGAAGAATAAATATCAACTTGATTCTATGAGAATTGAAAGGAGAGAGACTATAAAAATACTTTATAAAAATTGTAGACAACTCATTTAACATGTTTTATGAACACAGTGGATCATTTATAACACTTTCATGTGCATTAAGATGCAACAGCATCTCTCACAGGAGAAAATAAATGCTAATTTGAAGAGCAGTACTTAAAGAACTGCTGTAACACCAATACAGCAGCATTTGTTACAGTAAAAGTACTTTTCACCTATTAACTATAAAAAAAGTCAAATGCATAACTGAGGCAACTTATTCTCCTAATTACACTGAGCTACCATTGCTACCATTATCTGAGGATTACACGTGAAATCTTGAAGGGGCCTAAGTTTGCACATTTTATTCATTTCTATATTTCACCTGACCTTCATATCTTGCTTTAGAGGTTACAGCTGCTGTTCTTGGAATATTCCTTAATGCTTTACTATGTGTAAGTTTAAGAGATGCATTCATTACTCCTATTGAACATTTGTAGAAGAAATGTGTATAGAAAGATATGGGTGACTGTGTGACCCTGGGCAAGTCACTTAACCCCAGTTGCCTCACCCCCCACCGCCCCCCAAAAAAGATATGGGTGGCAGGATCTATGGCTTGCTGTGTCTATACAATAAGAAAAGGACTTTTGGCTAACTTAGAAATCAAAGTCTATTTCCACTTAGAACTGGACAGTCTACTCCTGGGTCAGTGAAAGTTCCCAGTTGGTGTCAGGATGGCCCAGATATATAAAGCAGATTGATGGGATCAAATGGAAACATTTGGTTCTTATTCATTCAAGAAGTTTTTATGTAAACATCTTTAGTGTGCAAATTGGTTCCAAGTTTCGTTTCAAAATCTGATTTTTGTTTTCTCATAGATTATTGGCATCTTTTGGACATCTGTATATCTTAACATCAGGAAGAAAAGAAAGGGTAGTGCTGGGAATTGAGATATTTTTAATCGCAAGAAAAAAATTTTAAAAGACTTAAAAATCTTATTTTCTTCAGTATTATAGATAATTTTGCAGACTAAAACATTCAAATAAAAAAGTCTAGGAGAAAGAACTAAAAAAACATTTGGGACTGCAAATGTTGTACCAAGTGCTACTTGGAAACACTATACTATATGTTCAGTCATTGAATTAGTAACAAAGTTAATGATTTCACTGATTTCCTTTCCAATGATACATGGTCAGCACTGCTTGTAAGGGTCATCCTTCCCTGAAGGACAAAGGACTAAGAAGTCTGATATTCTGAAAGTCATGCTGTTCTTTCCAAACCTCCAAGGATGTTAGATTTAAAGAAAAATCTATTTAGAGGATGAGGTGACATGAAAATCTGATTCATTTCCATCAAGGGCTGTTTACAGAACTTTATTTTGTCTAAATGTCTTTGATGTCTAAAATATATTCATGCTTTTCTACCTTTGGCTGAAAAGAATTCTGTTTTTCTAAGGCTTTAAAAGAGGCTTTAGTGCGGGACTATTTTCTGTTTTTACAAAATGTCACTAGTCAATAGATCTCTCTGGCCTGCTTTTGAAATATTTCGGTGTCACAACAGAGAGCTATGCCTTGGAGGACAAAGGTAATGCTTCTCAATCTTGGTATGTAAATTAATTGCCAAATCACAATGCAATTTCTATGGAATTGCATTTGAATGCAAGATTAATAATGAATGAATTAATCAAGATTAATTTTATTATAATGAATACCAGAGGATCTAATGATGATTGGCTGCTTGTTTTTAAGTATTGCCTTATAAATATTCACACTTTAGGTGAACTCCTTGACAAGTGTCATATTTTTGAGAAATTGTTTCTTAGAAAACTCTAATATCATATAGGGTCATTTTTGAGGGAATTTCTCATTTGGGGATTAATTTTCTTGCTAGACTTCCCATCCCTGGAGGGGGTCCCCAGCTAATGGATTATTAAGAACAAGATAGGAATTTTAGATTTAGAAGGAAAGGGCATAGTGGTGAGCAAGGTTTCTTCATAGTGATGACATCCTGTCTGCTATTAGTAGGTCACATGCAGAAAACAGGTAACTCAAATTAAGTGAGATATCACTTATTACAAATGAATGTTATTTTGATTTTAAAATGAGACTATTTTGCCTACAGTTAAATATTTATTAAAATATTATCCAGATAGGTCTCAGAACTATACATAAAACTCATGTTTTAAACTGTAAGATTTCTTAACAGAGTATAATTCTCTCCAAGAGACTTTAATTAGCAGAAGATGATACTTTTATGATTATTAATAGAAACTACTCTCATTAGAATAGCAATATTGGACATCTTTCTTAGGTTTTGTTTTTGCAAAAGTGGTAAACTATTTTGCTAATTTAACCTTGTTCTCTTATGTATAGCCAGACCTTTTGTGGCAAGGGAGGCAGTGACTTGCACTACAAGAAGAAGAAATAGAGATAGTACAATGAGCTATGTTTTTATCGTTAGTCATTACAAATATATTTTTCTACTGAGAAAATTCCATTCCCCATGGCATGTATGAATTTATTTTGTAGTAAATTAAATCATGTGTTACTACATAGGTTCGAAGCTTCTGAAAGACATGAATACATAATGGGTATAGTTTTCAGAAATTTCCTAAGGTAGTCAAATGCTTTGTCTTGGTTTTCATTCGAATGGCTCCTTTTTGTTACCAAATACAAGCAGGGCAATGAGATCATGAGTTTCTTGAAGGCAGGGATTGCCTTTTGCCTTTCTTTTTATCTTCAGTGGTCATCACAATGCCAAGCTGCATAGTAATAGCTTGATAAATGTTTATAGATTGATTGACTGCAACACTTTCAATTCAGCAAAAATTTATTTATACCCTAAAATGTGCCAGGCATTGGGGATACAAAAAGAACAGAAAAAAAGACAATAATCCCAGCCCACAAAGAGTTTACCTTCTATTTACTATCTTACAAAGCCTGGCATATATTCCCATAGTCCAGATTCTAGACTTTGCCCATTAAAATCATATGAATCTTCTAAAACCTGGTTCAAACATCACTTCCCCAATGAGGAATTCCCTGATCATCATGTTCCTAAATAATTATAATCTGTCCCTAGACCTGAAATAATACATTTCTCTGATGCCCTTATACTGATCTCCTTTGTATTATAATTTTTGCATGTGTGTTTGTGCTAGTTTGTGTTCCATCAGGGTTTTCTCTATATTCTCTCCAACATGTAGAAAAGTGCACTAAACATTATAAATGCTTAACTGATACTTGTTGAATTAAATCTGGAGAATGACTATTTCATGGATATAGTATGAAATTTACATTTCTATCAGGAGAAAAATCTGGCAAGCCTGGGTTAGTAACTCTGAAAATATTCCTTCATCAAATACTTATTATTTACTAAATGCAAGGTACTGTGTTAAAAACTGATTAGGGGGTAAAGTTAAAATAAGATATGGGAAGATACGACATTCCCACAAATAACTCTGATATAAAGCAAGGTAGAAAAAAAAGTGCCATGTGAGTCATGGAAAGGAAATGCCCATTACATCATAAAGTGCCTAAGATGGACAGCTAGATGGCACAACGGATAAATCACTTGCCCTGGGGATTCAGGAAGACCTGAGTTCAAATACGGCCTCAGATACCAGACACTAACTGTGTGACCCTGGGAAAGTCACTTAACCCTCATTGCCCTGCCCAAAAACAAAAACAAAAACAAACAATAAAACAATGATAACAACAAAAATAAAGTGCCTCAGAATTCTCCTAGTATGATTTTTTTTTTAAAAAGCCTTCCGGGGGCAGCTAGATGGCACAGTGGATAGAGCACTGGCCCTGGAGTCAGGAGTACCTGAGTTCAAATTGGGCCTCAGACAATTAACACTTACTAGCTGTGTGACCCTAAGCAAGTCAACCCCAATTGCCTCACTAAAAAAAAAAAAAAAAAAAGCCTTCTAACAAGACCTTGGAGAAGCATAAAAAGATAAACAGGAAAAAGACTTCATGAGGGATATTAAAAGATAAAACTGTTTATATTCCTACATGGGAAGATAATACTTCAAACTCATAAGAACTATCTCAGTAAGGAATTCACAGAGGGCACAGGTCTGAACTGAAACGAAGGGATGATATGTGTAAAGCATTTATGTTTTGTTCTTTGTGGGGCAGACAGGGTGGGGTTTCTTATGTCTGGGCCCAGATTTGGGCTTGGGGCCTCCTGGGTCCAGGGCTGGTGCCTTGTTCACTGTGCCACCTAACTAACCCATAATGACATCCTTAAAATAGGGTTGAGGTGTAGGAGAAATAGACTGGGAGAGGGAGAAGGGGAGAGATGGTCTGGGGAGAGGTTGTTTACATGAAGGAAACAAGAAAAAACTTATGGAGGGGAGGGGAAGGGGGGAAGGAATTGGGGAGTGAGTGAACCTTAATATCATCAGAATTGACAAAAAGAAGGCCTTACATACATACTCAAGTGGTATAGTAATATATTGTTGCCCTGAGGGAGGGGAGGGAGATAAGGGGGGAGGGGAAGAAGGGAAGGAGGGAAGGACAAATTGGGGGAGAGAGCAGTAAAAAGCAAAACACTTTCAAGGAAGGTAAAGATGTTCTGCATAACTGAACAAGTACGACATATTGAATTTCTTGATTTCATAGGGAGGGTTGAGAAGGGAGGGAGGAAGAAAATTTGGAACACAGAATTAGCTCAAAGACTTTAAACTCATCAGAGTTAGCTCATGGAGGGAATAACATTCACACCCAGTTGGGAGGAGTAATCTATTTAATCCTACAGGAAAGTATGAGGGAAGAGGATAAGGAAGGAAGGGTGAAAAAAGGGGAGTTAAGAGTAGGGGAGGTGACAGAAGTAAAACACTTTTGAGGAGGAATAGGTTAAAAGAAGATAGAAAATAAAGTAAATATCATGGAAAGAATAGGATGAAGGGAAATAGTTATGATAATTGAATATAATGGCAAAATGTATGGTACCTACTTTGCTGGGCTAATATGAAGAAAAATCTTTGTCAAGTTTAAGATACTTTATTCAGGGTATGATGAACAGGATACTATCAGAAAAACCTGGAAAGACCTACATGAACTGAAGCAGAGTGAAATGTACTGTATACAAAATAATAGCAATAGTGTAAGATGATCTGCTGGGAAGCATGTGGTTATTTTCAGCAAGGCAATGATTCAATATAACCATGAAGGACTTATGAAAATGGCAACCCTTCTACAGAGAAAGAACTGATAGTATCTGAAAATACATGGAAACACATTTTTTTTTCCTCTTTGACAATTCCTCAATCTGAAGTTTGGGTTTTTTTTTTAAACTATTTTCTCTCACAACCTAGCTAACGTGACAATGTTTTCCATGACTACTCATGTATAACTTATTTTGAAATGCTTGAGTTCTAGGGGGTGGGGGGTGGGAAAGGAGGAGGAAGACAAGTTGGAACACAATTTTTTTTTTTAATTGATGTTAAAATTTGTTTTCACATATATTTTGGAAAATAAAATTCTATTCAATAAAAAAAGTCTTCTAACACACTGAATGATTTTAATTGTCATTATCCATAAGCATAAGATATACAGGTGACACAGTGGAAATGCGGAATAATACCAATGGTGAAAGACATTGATATACCCCTTGTGGGTTTACAAAGATCTTGATAACATATAGCACTTTATCCCATTTCATCCTCACAACAACCCTGTAAGATAAATAGTATAATATTACTAAATGTCATTATCCAGATGAAGAGAATCTTAGAGGGGTTAGGTGATTTACAATTTTTAACATCAATTTATTAAAACTTTGTGTTCCAACTTCTCTTCCTCCTCCATTCCCACCCCCCACTCATTAGAACTCAAGCATTTAAAAATAAGTTATACATGAGTAGGCATGGAAAACATTCCCACATTAGCTAGGTTGTGAGAGAAAACAGTCAAAAAAAAAAAAAACCAAAACTTCAGATTGAGGAATTGACAAAGAGGAAAAAACAATTTTTTTAAATGTGTTTCCATCATGTTTTCAGATACTATCAGTTCTTTCTCTGTAGAAGGGTTGCCATTTTCATAAGTCCTTCATGGTTATATTGGATCATTGCCTTGCTGAAAATAACCACATGCTTCCCAGCAGATCATCTTACACTATTGCTGTTATTTTGTATACAGTACCTTTCACTCTGCTTCAGTTCATGTAGGTCTTTCCAGGTTTTTCTGATAGTATCCTGTTCATCATAACCTGAATAAAGTATCTTAAACTTGACAAAGATTTTTCTTCATATTAGCCCAGCAAAGTAGGTACCATACATTTTGCCATTATATTCAATAGGTGATTTACCCAAGATTATCCAACTGTTAAGTTCCAGAAGCCACATGTGAATTTGTCTTTCTTAATGCCAAAGCCTAGATGATTTCCATTCAATCACACTGCCTCTCCAGGGTGCTGTTACCTTCAAGGATATTTATTTGGAGAGAGGAAGCAAATGGGTATCATGTGGCCAAGAAATACAAAGCATTGACTCTAGGGAACAGGATCCAAGATGCCCACGTTTATATCTTGGCAGAATTTAAAAGTTTGAAATTGCAAAGATCAGTTGACCAAGGTGGAGTAAAATTACTTAATTTAAGAATGCCTCCAAGAACATTTTTATGATCAACAACTGAATGCATTATGGATTCCAGAAAATAACCTCTTGAGGGTGAGACCTTAGCAGTCCATTAGTAATTCACATTTACGAGCTATCCATTATTCTCAGCTAGCCATCCAAAAACTGGACTAATAACCCAGTTATTAAACATGCAGTTTGTACCTAGTGGGCAGATTTTTTTTCATTGTACCCTCCCAACCCAAGAAAAAATAATATGGATGCATACAACTAATCAGTTTTTTTTTAAAAAATCCCAATGAATGATAAAGGAATAGGGCTATAATGAGTCATCTCACAAAGTAATATATAAAATAATAGATATTAATATCATTATTGGGTGAATTTGGTACCATTTATCAAGACCCCAGATCCAACTCTTTTCCTCTCTTAATCATTGAGATCATATATATTTATTATACTAGTTTACCAATCTGTGTACACTGATAGGTTTTGATTTCCATGGCTAAGCAACCTTAAAAACAAGTGATAAACTGATTAGTTCAGCAAAATAATCCAATTGAGTGAGTATTCAGTTCAACGCTTCTATTGGTTAAAGAAACATGAAAAGTAACATAATGTGAATAATCAAAATTTTATTATTAATTTGTTCAAATATAGATTTTGTTATAAGAAGTTTTGAATACTTTCATACTATCATTGTTTATAGTGGGTTCATAATTTAAATGTTAACATTTCATTCTAAAAATTAAATTAGACTTATTGGTGACCTAAAACTCTAAATTTAAAAAAAAATGTTCCCATTGTTGTTACATATTTTGCCCACTAACATTATAATTCTCCTCAAAGGGAAAATTCAGAAGGATAAATCAAAAATCATATTTCTTACACTTGGATTCATCATAATATAATTTTGACTATTTTTAATGGAACATTAAGTTGTATTATCAGGATATTCAAGCCTAGGGACATTAAGTACCTTGCTTAATGTAACACAGCTAGTAAGTGTTGAAGCAGATAGTCAAACCACAATTTTATGAATATAGGCTCCATGTTCTTTTTCATCAAAATGCATAAATTAGGTATGAATGTGGAATCCTCTTTCTTTATAAATTTCAGAATGTGTGTCAGCAGAGAGTATTGGATTGTGAGCCAGCTCTAGAGTCAGGGAATCCTGAGTTAAAGGTGTGTTTCTTGTGGATGGTGTGATTCTTATGGCTATGAGACCCTAGATATCCTTTTACTTCCCCAGGAAACTCTCTAGATACAGAAATAATCCTTCCTAGGAGCTACCTATGCTAATGAAACCACAAGTCAAGTTCACAAAACCATTTAAGAAATGAGTAAAGCAAAAGTTTCGAGGAAAATGTGAAAACTGAATTGATGAAGACAGAAAGAAACACAACAATTTATACAATGACAATGTTATAGAACAAAACTACTTTGAAGCACTTTAGAATATTGATTAATGTAACGATAAATCAAGAGTCCAGAGGACTGAAGATGAAATATGCCACTCAACTCCAGCCATAGAGGGGATGGATTAAACATGCACAATGAGGCATACATTTTTAGATATGGCTATTTGGGTCATTAGTTTTGCTACACTGTACATATTTGTTATGATAATGTTATTTTCCCTTTTCTATTATTCAATTGGGGTTGGGGTTTGATAATGGGGGAGATAATGCTCTAAAATAAACAAACCATTAAAAAAGAAAAAAATAGGATACCGGTGTTTTAGACTATTATTATAATAGTGAATTTGGGTCCAAGAATGATGGTTTCAAAAAATGAGAAGTAAAATTGAAAATACTTATTTTCTACTATAATTTAGTTATAAAACTTTTAAAGTATTTAGAATCATAACATGACAGAGTGACCTTTGAGACCATCTAGTATATCTGCTACCCAAAATATGAATCCACTTTACAGCATCTTCAACTAGCAGACATCCAGTCTCTTCTAAAAGACTTCCACTGGCAAGTATCTCACTACTCATTCCCTGAGTGAGCCCATGAAATATTTGGACAGCTTTAATTGATAGGAATATCTTTCTCATATTGAACTGAAATTTAGTCAGTATGTCACAACAACAATAATAATAACAACAGTAATAACCAGAATTTATATAGCAATTTATTTGTAAAACATTTTTATACATTAACTCCTTTGATCCTCACAACAACCCTGTGAGTCCTCAGTATGACATTGTATCTATTTATTTTTCCTCCCAGATTTGTGTCATACTAAAATTTTATAGCATAGCTGGCAATTGATTTTTAAAAAATGTTGGTCAGAAACCTTCAACACTAGACTAGAAACATCTACCCAGAGTGTGATTGATCCATCTTGTTTATGAAGAAATGATTTTTTTCCCAAAGGCCTTCCTGAAGTACAGATTTGCTATGGCCATAGTGTCACATAATTCTACTAGTCTAGCCACCATGTCAAAAAAAAGAAAGAAAGAAAGAAAAGAAAATGATGTTGGTTTGGTATATCAAGTTGTCAATTCCCCATTATCTGTGGAAAGGAAATAAACTAACTTAAAATCAGATTGGGGAGGATGTATATTTGGTTTTAAATGATTTCTTGAATTTGTATTTAAGCAAGGTCTGATAACCTAGGAATTAACAACACTTCAAAGTGCAGTTTCATTATCTTGTTTCAAAACTCCACTTGGGAAGAACTAGAAATTTGCCCAACATGCTCATATTCTATCTGCTCAAATCCTTCCTGTTCCCTACTCCATGTTAGGGATAATTGGCATCATCTCTCAGATTGATATAAGATACCAGTTTTATCAGACATGATCTTCTACTATACTCTCTACATTACTCAAGTGTTCCTTTAGTATATTCAGTACTCTGCAATTCCACATATAAGTGTTTACCAAATAAAACACAATGACATCCTGCTTAAATTTAAAAGAAAAATGACTTAATTCTCACCCTCAGGAGGCTTATAGCTTTCTATGTGTGGAAGTATATATAATACACAAAAATAAGTCTAATACAGCATGTAATAATAGATAAAAGATTGATCTTAACAAAATGCTCATGTAAAAATGTGTTAAGGTAGCAACACTTAGCTGGATCGACTCTATAGAGGAGGTAATAGCAAATCTGAGCTCAGGTGATACAGGTAGTAGAGACCTAAGTTCAGTTCTGGTCTCAGACACTTGTTGGTTCTATGACCCTAGATAAGCTGCTTAATATCTATTTGCCTTAGTTTTCTCATCCATTAGGATAATATCACCTACCTTTCAGAGTTGGATAAAATGAGATAATAGTTGTAAAGCATTTAACACAGTACCTAACACATAGAAAGCACTATATAACTGTAAGCTATAATTATTATTATTGAAAATAATAATGATGACAATAATAGACAAAGTTCAAAGTACAATTTATGTACAACGTTCTTCAGTATTTAATCAATCATTCAGTCAATAAAAAATAAGTAGGTGGCATAGTGGATAATGTACCAGCCCTGAATTCAGGAGGACCTGAGTTCAAATTTGGCCTCAGACACTTGACACTTACTATCCGTGTGACCTTGGGCAAGTCACTTAATCCTCATTGCCCTGTAATCAACAAACAAGCAAACAAACAAACAAATAGATAGATAGGTAGGTACTTAGATAAATGAATGAATAAATAAATGAATATATGAATAAATTAAATATATAATAAATATATGAATAAATAAATATAAATAAATAGATAAGTGAATGAATGCATGAAAATAAGCACCTACTATATACTTGGAGTTCTGCTAGCTTTTGGAGATATAGAGTCAAGAATGAAAGATGCATGGACAAAGATAAGAGATAACAGGACAAGATCAAGAACAGATTGAACAGTTTTAAATGCCAAGGCTAGTCTTGTTTTTAATTCTACTAGCAATGGAAGACAACTTAGAGGTTTTTAAGCAGGCAAGTGACATGGTCAGGCTCATGTATTACAAAGATTACTTAACAGCCTTAGGATAGATGGATTGATTAGTGGCTAGGAAGTTGAGAAGGCTCTTTTTTCCTTGATATGTATTATTCATGGGGCAGCTAGGTGCCACAATGGATAGAACACCTGCCCTGGATTCAGGAGGATCTGAGTTCAAATCTGATCACAGACACTTGACACTTACTAGCTGTGTGACCCTGGGCAAGTCACTTAACTCCAATCCCTCACCAAAAAAAAAAGTAAGATATGTATTATTCATTTCTTTTATTGTTCTTGGTCTGAGTAAATCTTTTGTACAATATCTAAGGATATTACCTATTTCTGTTGGAAGACTCTTCTCCATTATACCAATGTTAAGAAATTAAGGCTCACTGACATTCAAAAGTTTGAGAAGCAAGCAGAATTTGGCCGGTATAATGGGAGCTTGAGAGATATTTTGATGGAGCAAATCCACAACGCCTCATCTCCTAAAATAACAAGTTAGTTGATGCTATCTTAAAAGGGAAGGCGAAATTGAGGAAACGTTGCTGACCTTTTGAGAACCATAGAGAGCTTATTCAATATTTCTGCCCAGTGGAGTACAAGTATATAACCACAAACCTGAGCATTAGCCTTCCTCAGACCAGAGTATGTATGTGTGTATGTATGTATGCATTATGTATATATACACATGCATCTACATGTATATGTGTACAAATAGATGCATGCATATCTAGACATAACATACATGTGTGTATACACATGTGTGTGGTTATTCATTTACTCATTCATTCAGCTATTTATTTTCTGAACAGAGTTAAGTTAGTGGCAAACAGTGTTAATTTCTGGTTAAAGAGGCAAGATGGAGCAAGGGAAAGTTTGGGAGAAAAAAAATTATTACTTCCATCTGGTAGCTTTTGAAGTTGATGTGATGATGGAGCAAACCAAGCAGTTGGAGGAGACTTAGATTTAAGGTTGAAATTGATATTTAATGTAAACATATATGAAAGGAATGATAGTTTAGCAATAGTTTAAGATTAAAAAGAAGGTAGTTATAAGGGCAGCTAGGTGGTGCAGTGGATAGAGCACCGGCCCTGGAGTCAGGAGTACCTGAGTTCAAATCCGGCCTCAGACACTTAACACTTACTAGCTGTGTGACCCTGGGCAAGTCACTTAACCCCAATTGCCTCACTTAAAAAAAAAGAAAAACCAAAAAAAGAAGGTAGTTATGACAAGAGAAGGTAATTTATTATTTTATGTTTGTTGAAAGGAGAGAGACTGAAGAGATGGCACCTATGAATTGAATTACACAATTATACTATACCCCTTCCCCTCCCTCCCAAGAACTACAAGAAAGCATCTGGGTGTTCTCCTGACAATGGTAATCAAGAGTTGGTATCATGGTATGGTTGAAAGCCAGTCTTTGAAGAGTTGCGATGGAGTGAGTCAAAAAATGGACTATGGTATGAAGAGAACTGTTTCTCTTGAAGACAAAGTGATAATGTTGGAAGTCCAATGATTCATAAATAAAAAATGAGGGAGAGAAAGAGATTAGCAAAGGGATTACACGTACTTTGACAGAGTGTAAATCAGTGTTTGTGAATTTCATGAAGATCCCTGAGCAATTTGAGGTTTCACAAGGGATCTTTAGCTTGAGAATATGGGTCCACTGGGATTTGCAAGTATATACACAGAGTAGCAGCTGGGTCCTACATATTCATTCACAGATTTAACAACAACCACCATCACAACAACCACAATGACAATATTACATAGCATTGATACAAGCTTTACATATTTTAGTTAATTTGATACTCAAAACAATTATGTAAGATAATTATTAAAAGGGCTATTTTTATTCCCACTTTAAATAGGAGAAAAATGAAGCTAAGAGGGGTTAGGTGTAAGTATCTCATAGTAGATTTGGACTCTGGTTATCCCTATCCTACTTCCAGGCCACTATGTACTACACCACTTAACTGCCTATAGACATATGAGTGACAGTTCTCAGTTGACAGTAGTCTCCACAAGAGAAAAGGGGAATTCTCATTGATGGGTGAGAAGGTCAGGGGATCTTCCAGTCTTCTTCCTCTAAAAAAGTCAGATACAGACCTTAGAGGGTGACAGAGCTTGAGAGAATCTAGAGATGCATTTATCTTTTTAAAATTGCTCTGACATTAAGAGACTTTTAAGAACCCTTCACTCCCTTTCTTTTTCTGTTTGTGCTGGGTTATAGACTACATTCAGAATAATCTAATAGGAAGGATGATAAAATCAATAATGAGAGCTAGCAAAGATGCAGAGAGAGGTTGGAGAGGAAAAGGGAGGGTAAGGAGAGGGGGACAGAGGGAGGAAGAGAAAGAGAGGGAGGAGAGGGAGGGGAGAGAGTATTGGAATACTTGTATATAGTAATGCAGAGTCAAGAAAGTAAACACCACTACCACCACCCTGCCCCAAAGATATCAACAATTAAAATAAAGACAATTTGTAGAAACAAAAAAATTTTGGGCAAACACAATAGTTAATGGTAGTACCATATGGGCAAAGTTAAAGGCACATTCTTTTCTTTTAATGATTCTTAATTCTACCTGGTTTATATTTTTATATTGTATTAAAAGGTTTATTCAGCAGTATCTCGGGTCAAAATTCAAATTAAAAACATCAATAGTATTAATACCAAGGGAAAAACAGTGCCAAAGAACAAAGTCACTATTTGTCTCCCTATTTGTAACTCCCAAACTGGATCTTATATTTGGGTTTTATTGAAAATAACTGTGGAGGAAATATCTTTAGAAAAAAATTCAGAAATTTTATTGGTTTTTAAATGGTTCTCTTAATCTCTACAAAATTCCCATTTTATTCCTCAGCCTAATTAATTACAAGAAGTTCAGCTAGATAGCTTAATCTTTGAAAGTTGAAGACATAATCCATTTTTAGAGAATGAAGAGAACAATTTGCAAAGAAAATTAGATTATTACAAAACAGATTTTAAAATAAACATTGGTTCATTATTAAAATCTATTTCATTTTTGACTTTTATCTTTCTCTTTATTAATGGAAGTAAATCAAACATTACATTATATATTATTGATATCTATGTCTTTTCATTTTCTATCAATACCTAAGAATTCATGTATTAAAATAATCCATAGGGGCAGCTAGGTGGTACAGTGGATAAAGCACCAGCCCTGAATTCAGGAGGAACTGAGTTCAAATCTGACCTCAGGCACTTGACATTC
The DNA here is from genome assembly GCF_019393635.1 of Dromiciops gliroides. NCBI lineage: Eukaryota > Metazoa > Chordata > Mammalia > Microbiotheria > Microbiotheriidae > Dromiciops > Dromiciops gliroides. Next base: position 194,923,815 of record NC_057861.1, read on the forward strand.
ACTAGCTGTGTGACCCTGGGCAACTCACTTAACCCTCATTGTCCTGCAAAAAAAAAATCCACAGAGAAAACATTTTTTAATTTTTACATACTGAAGAGGTAAAAAGATAGACAAGAAAAAAGGCATCTCTTTCTTGAGTCTATAGAATGGAATTATTTTAACACATGACTATTCTCATCAAGAGTTATATGATATCAGCATAATCATGAAAAATAGCTTGGAGATGTCTAAATGAACTCATCCCCAGGGAACTTAGTAAAAATTTATAAAATCTATGGTTTAGAGAAGCTAGGGAAATCACAGCTTCCTTCTGAAGTCATTAATTCATGCTGAATTTTAGCACAAAAAGGTAGAATGGAAAAATGGAGAACAAGGCAAAAGGGCTTAGCAAAGCAGATGGGGTGCTTAGATAGAAGAGCAATGCCTTTTTGCAGGCACTGAAATATTCTGTTTTGCCCCAATCTTTGCTTATCATAACTTCAAAATGTTGTGAATCATTATTTATTGATTGGCTTAAGTGCACTTCTTTCAATGTGATAACGCAGCATGATCCTATCTGTTCTCCAAAAGTCATGTAAGTGGATGCCTACCTAAAATCCTATCGTTATTATTAATGCAATTAAATGTGTACCTGTGTCACACTTTGTATATTTGAACAATAATGTAATGCTATTCTCTCTTAGATTTTGGTTGCTGTAAAAAGGAAGCCCATATTAAATTTAAAAAGGTTAAACAACCATTAGGGCTGATGGCTTTTAAGGAGTAACCGTTTGCTATGACTCATGCATTGTTCATTTGTGCCATTTAGAAATTAAGTATTCTTAATTGATGTAATGTACCACAAGTTCCAGTGGTTCTCAGTAAAAGAGACATGTAATTCCACTGTAATCTGAGTACAGTATTCTAATTGATTAATTGGGTTTGCTTGCGAGATTGCAAAGGAGTTTTAGCTCTAAGAAGGTTATCCTTGCTCTGTAGAACAATAAAAATGCTTGAGGCTGCAACATAAAGTAACATTTTCAGAATTTTGTGAAAATACACAGCATTGAAGACTTGACAATATAACCAGTGTCTTGGCAACAAAGTAGACAGTACTTTACTTCACATGAGATTCTGTGAAAAAAAAATCTAATTTTTTCTGAAGACCAGTGTTTTTTTCTATTTAGTTTGGCACATTTTATTTCATTTATTGTCCTTGGAACTCCTAGGTTTTTTTTTCACCTCCAAGGCTTGTCAATCTATCAAGTTCCAAAACTGTCTAATCCGTGGAAAGTATAAAATGCAGCAGTTGGCCCATGATGCCAAAGTAAGTTCTTGACACATTGTTTGAAAGTTAAGTGTGTCAATACATTGAAAATTAGTGGGTGGTGTGAGGGCAAAACCAGTCACTGTGGATCACCCCACACACTATCCAATTATTATCATAAATGATAATTTATTGCATGTCTATTATGTGGAATTCACTGAACTAAGGACCAGAGATACAAGGTGCCATTAGACATAGGTCTTGGCCTCAAGGAGTTTATAACTTAATTCAGGGTAATCAACACTTCATAATTGTTGCTCATCCTTTGTTTTTGAAAAGGACCAATAACATCATGGGATGATGTCTTGACTTGCATGTGAACTGGGTGCAATGACCAATCTCAAATTCAAAAGATGACTTATGTGAGCATATTTCCCTCTGTTCCTGAGGCAAAGGTCTACAAATTTGAAATGTTGAATTATAAAATCAGATATTTTGATGTGTTAATTAGTTTTTCTGATTTTTTAATCTCTTCATAATATTAGGTATAATGGATGGTTCCCTTCGAAGGAGAGTGCTATAGAGGGAAATGTAGGTATCATAAAATCCATATTTAAAATAAATTTTTAAAAGACAAATACCAATAGCAGGCAGTATGGAGGAAAGATGGAGCATGGGATAGTTCCAGAGAAAAATTATTAATTTTATCTTGTGTATGTTGAGGTTGAAGTGATGGTGGAATATACTAAGTCATTGGAGGAGGACTGGAGCTCAGTTAGAAATTGAGATTAAATATAATGATATAATGAATCAGAATTGCTCCTGCAAAGAATCCTCTCTTCCAGGAGAGAATCCACTGAAGGACAGTACGGAGGAAAAATCTTGCAAGTGTCCCTTTTGTTTGTCTTTGTAACAATACAGTCATAGCCATTGGCTCCAGAAATGGCACATTGATATAATTATCTCCTTATCCAAATTTGCTCTTCAGCTCTTAGTTGTTCGGTCTTATTGATACTGCCCAACATATGCATAACTCCCTGCTTTTATTCATTGACTTAACCTATAAGACCTGGTATGAGTTAGCATGGCTGTTAGAAAAGGGAAATCCAACTAATACGGTATAATGGTCTAGAGGCAGAGCTTGGTTGACTGTGATAACAATAACAAGTTGGGGTGAAATGTGGACACATGCTTAATGTTCCTAATCAGAAATAAACTTCATTTGAGAGGCAATGGAGAACTCTCAAAATTTTCTGAGAAGTAATATGGCATATTTTGAGGACAAAGATAATTAGTCTTGCTATTAGTCATAAATTTGTAAGATGATAAGCAAAGTAGCAGAGAAGGAAGATATTCTAATATTTCAGGTATTAGGTTGTTAAAGATTCTACTAAGGCTGTGTAAATAAATACACACAAATATATGTATACATGTCAATAACATATCTATATCTATCTATTTAGTCAGAGAGTTGTATATGAACACTGAGAGTTTGATTTGTCCAGGATCAGATGATCAATACTTGTCAGAAGCAGGACCTGAGTTAGGATCTTCCTAATAACAATGTTTCAAATATGGTCAAAGCTTGATTCCACACCAGACAACAATGGATAAATAAGAATAGTAAATATCTTTTGGCCAAAGATTCAGTGACATTAAGTGGGGCAGTAACATTAGAGAGAAGACCATTGAGCATATTTTGTTTTGGTGGATCTTCAGATCTGAGACCAATTTCATTGAGACAGACCAATTACATCTGCCTTTCTCTATAGCTAAAAAGCAATACCTTATAAAAACAACTTAATTTCTTTGCCTAGAAGATAAATGAGTTATTAAATTATGGGGGGTGATGTTGCTGTAATTATTAAACATTTTAGAATATTATTTTAATAGTAATTATTATATCTACATATATAATAAAAGAATAATTATAACAGCTAGCATTTATATAGTATTTAAAGTTTTTCAGAGCACTTTACAAGTTGTCTTATTAGAGATACCAGCATATATTCCTTTGTTTTATTGGAAACCCTAGTAGATGGTGTAGTTTTACAATCACGGGAAAATGGGACTTAGAGAACATGCAATAAAGAAAAACTTTCCTATGGAAGTAATATATCACATTTGAGCTAACTAGTATTTTTGGCATTTCAGCCTGGTCTATCAGGAGGTCAAAATTTTATCAATTTTTTACCTTTACAGTGAAAATTATTTATAAGAGCAGGAATATGAAATACTACCATTTTTCATGCATTCAATTATACATTTAGTGTCTTTATTCTTTTCCTGTTTCAAAACATATTAACATGTTATAGGGATGCTGGGATGAAGAAAACATGAACTATAAATCATTTGGCATCTAGGTTATTTTTTAACAACATTGTATAGATTGACTCCTAATAAAACATTTCTTTTATATTCAGAGTTTCTTCCCCCCACCTCCCCTTCATTTTTTCTCTTTGCATTTCCTTTTTTTTTTCCCTGCAGTCTGACTTTGGGAAAAAAATCATGTCTCCCTCTCTCTTCACAGCTTATTCCTAACAACGCCTGCCTCTCTGTGACACTGGCTCACAATTTGTATCACCCAATACACCAAGGGCCACAATTCATTTCAGTCATGGTTCAAAGCGATCCTGAAATAATCACAGAGTGACACTGTGAAATTACTGTAAAAAATGGTGCGGCGGTGTCATGACATTTTATAATTGAGACCTCTAGTACTCATAGCTCTATCAAAGCCCATAAGAAGGAGGGGAAAAATTGTGTTTTGACAGACGCAGCAGCTTGAGATGTGCAAGCGAGATTGTATAAACTCAGCCATGTAGAAAGTTATCGGATGTTCCAGTTTGTGCCCCCATGAAATTGGCACAAATCATCTGGATTTGACTTCAGGAAGGTGGTTAGGAGTAACATGAGAGAGCAAACGAGGAGGTAATGGCCACTCAGTGACTTAACCTATGTCAGAGGGCAACTCTGGTGTCAGCAAAGAATCAAATAAAGATGAATGAGCTTATCACAGTGCTGTGCACTGCCTCATTGGGCCCAATTTCATTAAACAGAGAAACTGTTCATATAGAAAGATTAATAGAGCAGCCATATACAGTAGGAGCTGTAAAAGTAAGGCAGATCAACACACAAAAAAGCCCAAGTGTTAGCAAGAGATGGCCCCTGCTTAATGTTTGTTTGGTAAGTATAAGATTAAAAGACAAATGAAACAATACAATTGCTTCAGGATCCCTCCTTATAAGTAAGAACTGTTTGGAGGAAAGCTGATGAGGCCCAGTGTTCTCAGGTCTTCACCCACCAGTACTATGTGGTTGTAGTTCAAAATGTTTATGGCACAAAACTTTTGTTTCTTAAGGGTTCACAACATTTTAAACTTCAAATTCTGCATTTCACCTTGTAGCAATATAACTCTCCAAAATAAAGGTATTGGTGTGGCCAACCTACTCACTGTGAACTGATTGATCTTAGAACACAAGTACTTTCCACATGTCTTTAATAACAACAACAATAATAATAATAATATTTACATATAGGAAGGAAAGTCAATGCTTTGAGAGATTAGATAACTTGTCCAATATCTAATATTTAGTAAGAGTAAATTGAGTCTTCCATTTTAGGTGCTAATGATAAGTACTTAATAAATTTCAGACAGTAAACTAATGTCAGGTAAGTTAAAAATTTCTTAGCATTTGGGTGTTCAGTAAAGTATCTATTTCATTTTAGCTGATGGGTCTCTTAACCTTAAAAAAGTAATTTAGAGGGCAGTTAGGTGGCATAGTGGATAAAGTACCGGCCCTGGATTCAAGAGGACCTGAGTTCAAATCCAGCCTCAGATACTTGATGCTTATTAGCTGTGTGACCCTGGACCAGTCACCTCATTGCCCGGCAAAAAAAAAAAAAGTAATTTAAGTATCATAATAGGACTCTTCGTTAGTAGAGTTGTTTTCAGATTTTAATCCAAATTTCCATGGAGCTGACAGTTAGAGCTTTGTGGGAAAGCCCTATTTTGTCATGATATGCAAAACCCCAATTTAAGTTTGTCTTTTAAAATTCACTTCAGGGCAGCTAGGTACCATAGTGGATAGAGCACCGGCCCTGGATTCAGGAGGACCTGAGTTCAAATCCAGCCTCAGACCCTTGATACTTACTAGCTGTGTGACCCTGGGCAAGTCACTTAACCCCAATTGCCTCACTCCCCCCAAATTAATTAATTAATTAATTAATTAAATTCACCTTACGTTTATCAAACACATAACAGGAACTAGTCATTTTTCTATGTTCTTGGTTAAAAACACAACAGCCTCTACCATCAAGGAACTGGGGAAGAAAAAGCCTCTGTACAGATAAGAAATTTAAAAATATGTGTAAATTAATTCAAAATAATTTGGACTGAAGAGAATCCTAATAATTGGAGGTATCAAAAAAGGCCTCTTAGGAAGGTGGTACATAAAACTGTTCCTCAAAGGTGGCAAGGGATTCCAAAAAGATGAGAACATTCTGAGCTGGCAGAAGAGGCCTTGGGAAGGCACAGGGCTGGGAGATGGAATATGTATGTACAGGAAATGGCTAGGTCAGTTTGTCTGAAGCAGAGAGTTCCTGACAAGGATTAATGTGAAATCTGTAAAAATAGAGTTATAAGAACCTTTCAATGACAAGTTTGTATTACATTCTTTTTTTTTCTTTGTGGGGCAGTGAGGGTTAAGTGACATGCCCAGGGTCACACAGTAAGTGTCAAGTGTCTGAGGCTGCATTTGAATGCAGGTCCTCCTGAATCTAGGGCCACTGCTTTATCCACTGCGCCACCTAACTGCCCTTTGTATTACATTCTAAAGTCACCAAGAAACAACTAAAACTTCTTGATCAAGGGAATGGTGTGGTCAGACAGCTTTCCTCCTCTGCCTTCCAAAATGTTGCTTCTGGAAGGTGGTTGAGTATATCCAAAGGATGGCATGTGTTTTCAGACCGTTACTACATCACAGTATTATGGAAGATGTATGTCATAAAATAGAACAACCTAGCAAATCTCAATTGAATAAATGCATTTCACATTCTGCTTTGGCAAGTCTATAGGATCCTCAAACTCTAAACTGTGATAAACAAAGTATTCTAAGAAGTTAACTTTTCTTTTAAATTCCTCTAGAATTTTTCTTTGAATATCTATTTTACTCAATAAAAGTACTCTTTTTAAAAAAAATTAAGTTTCTGGGAACCAATTAACCATATGTTTCATCAAAAAGAAACCCTCATAAATGATTGGCTATAAAAAGAAAAGATCTTAAAGACTACGGTTCTGTACAAAGGCATATGCTTGTTAATAGCATTTCATTTTGTTTTGAAAAGGATTAGGATTCATACTTGTTCTATACCCTCTCCCACCCCACCCCCTCCTTAAATACACAGAACTTTGTTCTATGAGCCCCTAGCAAACACCTCTCTAATATAATTTTTTAAGGTTTTGGTTTTGCTTTTGCTTTTTGCTTTTTGCTTTTTGGTGAGGCAATTGGGGTTAAGTGACTTGCCCAGGGTCACACAGCTAGAAAGTGTCAAGTGCCTGAGGCTGGATTTGAACTCAGGTCCTCCTGAATCCAGGGCCAGTGCTTTATCCACTGTGCCACCTAGCTGCCCCTGCCTATCTTTTTAAAAAAATTATATTAGAGGGGCAGCTAGGTGGCACAGTGGATAAAGTACCAGCGCTGGATTCAGGAGGACCTGAGTTCAAATCTAGCCTCAGAGACTTAACACTTACTAGTTGTGTGACCCTGGGCAAGTCACTTAACCCCAATTGCCTCACCAAAAAAAAAAATAGAAGTTATTATAATTATAGAAACATAACAGCTATCAGTACAAAAAAGAGCAAAGGTGAGATGATTGATTCAAGGATATAAACCACTACACAAAAAGCAACAGAAAAAGTCTTGACTGAGGCTTAGGTGAGACAATGTGGTTCTTCCTTTCCACCATGGCTGGTTTACTAAAAAGTATTTTAAAACAGTGATTTAAAGCACCTAGGTGGTATAGTGGATAAAGCACTGACCCTGGATTCACGAGGATCTGAGTTCAAATCCAGCCTCAGACACCTGACACTTACTAGCTGTGTGACCCTGGGCAAATCACTTAACCCTCATTGCCCCATAAAACAAAAACAAAAACAAACAAACAAAAACAGTAAAAATTCTTCACTTGCTATGACAAAATTCATCAGGTCACACCTTTTCTTTTTAATTCAGTTAACACACTATTCACTTCTGTTTTAATTTGGGTCAAATTTTGTTAGTTTATAATGAAAAAGGCAACATTTTGTAGTAAGGCATCAGATACCCCACTGAACCAGTTCATTTTCAAATTTCTTCATGTTAATTACGTACCAAAAGGATGCACATCTGTCTCTGAAAAGGAAGCTAATTACTTCCTAAAGTTTGTTTTACATACTGTTTGAAAGTTGGGAAAACCATGCCCAAATCAGGATACAGTCTGGCAAGAGAACATCATTTTTTACATGATAAAAGCCATAAAATTTCATTTTTGAAAAAAATAGAAAAACTCATGTTAGTAATCTGCCCTCAGAGTTGGAGTTAAAGATAGTATTTTTGTTCAAGATTAGTCAGTCTGTGTTTTAAATGTGTGTTCACATCTTTGCTGAATCTGGTTGGTGGGCATATGTTGGTGATGTGGGAGAGGTATTATAGCAGTGGTAAAAAGAAAGTAATAATAACAAAATGTAGGAAATAATAGTCTTGGAATTTGCATGTTTGTGATGAACCAGATTTACACATTGACTACTCAAATTAAATATCATTAAGAAATGTTGTTTTCTTTTTCTTTTTTTGCAGGGCAATGAGGGTTGTGATTTGCCCAGGATCACACAGCTAGTAAGTGTCAAGTGTCTGAGGTCAGATTGGAACTCAGGTGCTCGTGAACCCTGGTCCAGTGCTTTATCCACTGTGCCACCTAGCAGCCCTTCCTAATTTCAGTTTGAGTCCCCTTTCTACTGATACAATAGTTTTATGTCTCATCATTGTTTAAAATATATTTTTTAATTTTAACTTTCATTATAACTTATTATTTAATCATATTAATTCTATTTATATTATATAGTATAATATTATATATTTAAAACAATTATATATATCACAGGGATAAAATATATTGTATATGTATGTATATATATATATATATATATATATATATATATATATACATACACATACATACATATATCCCTGTAAGGGTTAAAAGAACATGCCTTTAAGAGCATCTTAATGTCCCTAATGCTTTATTCTCTGAGTTGGAATTTACTATGATGACGACTTTGGAAGAAAACCCCTGTACAGAATTCAATGCAACAAGCATTTGTGAAATGCTGGCTATGTACGAGACATTGTACTGTGGTATAATGACTAGGTACTATGAATAAAAAATTAACAGAAAAAAAAATGTTACTGTTCTAGATGATCTTCCATGCTATGGGGTAGAATGAGTATAGGAGATGTATTCTGGTGTTGTACAAGATCAGTCAATCAATCAGTAAACATTTATTAATAAGCTACTATATATACCAGGCACTATGCTAAGTGCTAGAGAGAAGATCCAGAGCATAGTGCTCTATGTAAGGAAAGTAGGATTAATTAGTACCATATAGGAAGCTTTTGGGCATCTACCTAAGGGAAGCATTGGCACCTGAGGACAGAGAGCATCCAAGAGCAGATGAAAAGATGACAGAGAGACACCAATGACACTTGGCTTACTACAGAATTTTGCTCTTGGATTGTCCTTTGTATGGTCAAGCAAAACTTACTATTTTTTTTTTGGATAGGGGTTCTATCAAGTGATTCTTCATGGATAATAGGTTTTATTTCAATAGGCCTATATTTCTTCTTTGTCTGGACTGAAAACACATCCACGCAAGGAAAAGAAAAATGCTTAGAGTAAGCTGGGTGGTGAAGTAGATAGAGCACTGGGCCTGGTATCAGGAATACTTGAATTCAATCCAGCTCCAGACACTTACTATACTAGCTGTGTGACCCTGAGAGAGTCCTTTAACCTCTTGGTCTGTCTCAGTTTCCTCAACAGTAAAATAGGGATGAGAATGGTACCTACCTCCTAGAGTTGTGTACATAAAATCAAATAATATTCATATGGCATCTGACACATAGCAGGTGCTTAATAAAAGATTGTCACCTTTCCTGTTGTAAGCATTTAAAAATAATTAGTATTAAACATCAAGGCCAATGTTGATGTCCCTTTGTTTTTTGTTTTGTTGTTGTTGTTTGTGGTGGGCAATGAGGCTTCAGTGACTTGCCCAGGGTCACACAGCTAGTAAGTATCAAGTTTCTGAGGCCATATTTGAACTCAGGTCCTCCTGAATCCAGGGCTGGTGTTTTTATGCACTATACTACCTAGCTGCCCCTGTCCCTTTGTTTTTAAAAATGATTTGGAAATTTGAGATTGTCATGTTTGAAATTATTTTGGAAGACAATAAAAAATTCAATTTTTTGAAAGGAAATGTCTCCCTACCATTATGATCAGAAGACAGAGTACCTTTTTACAGTGGGAAAAATGCTACAGTCAGGGGACCTGAGTTCAAATCCTACTTCTAATGATTACCAATTGTGTGACCTTGGTCTAGCGTATTCTCACTTCAGTTTTCTCATCTGTCAAATGTGGTGTTGGACTAGATAACTTCTGAGTTCTCTTCCAGCTCTAAATCTAAGATCCTGTAAATCTGTCGTCCTAAAATACAGGATGATTTCATAAACCATAGCATGTGGGAAAGTGATCTTTGCGAGGGTGCTGAGGCCCACGGAGCTTGGGACTTGTTCAGATTCAACGATCTAACACTAAGGGCAGAATTGGGGCTAGTACCCTAGTATCCAGTCCAGAATGCTCCTCAATGCACTTTCCCTGCTTTAATATAAATCAATACTTTGTCCAATAAAGTATCGTTAGATTTCCAAAACAAGGAGAAGGATCAAAATCTTTCTAAATGACAAGAAATCATTACCTTTGGGTGTCACTTCCTAAAATGATACAACTTTGTGCCCTATTGATCCTCTATGGTCCACAAGAATTGTTATATTTTTGTTGAAAGTGTGTAGCCTTACATTTAAATTCCTTTGAGATTCCAAGTTCCGCTTTGAACAGATATGTGTGTGCCTCTGTGTGTGCCTCTGTGTGTGATGTGAGTATTTCTTAAGATCCTAAAAAAGAAAATTAAAGGGCTGTAAAAGAAAGCCTCTCTCCACTCTTTGAGCAACACTCCCCTCTATTGTAAACATTTAAAACCTCACCCCAAGTGGCCATTTTTTAAACTTTTGTATCTTAATCCAGCATGTGAGGAAGTATTCCACACTGTGAGAAGAACTCCGATCAGACAAACAAGAGAACCTCTTGCTGAGAATGTTACCCTCAAGAAATACATTTGAGCCAAATTCTTGGCCCACAGTCCCACCCATCTGTTGGAATGGCATTTTGCCCTCTCACAGGTTGGTCAGACCCCAGGGCAGAACTGCCAAATGAACAGTGTTTAGAGGAGCAGGTTCCATCACAAGGCAAATATGATTTCTGCCATTTATTCTGATAACTCCTCTGTTTTGGTAAAGCTTCAGTATGTTCACTTCACTGGGTGGTCCAGTTTTTAAGTTCTTATACATCTAAGAGGGCCTTCTTTTTTAAAAGGCTGTGTTTTGAATAGCACAAGTAATCATGAGTGAAGGATCCATTTAACTATGGAACCATAAATCTCAGATTTCCAGTTAACAACCAACCCCTGGGGAATAAACACTATGTAAATGCACCTGTCTCTTTTAGTGTGAAGAAAAAAATATTATAATTTAGCATTATATGAGTTGAACCCATTGATCCAGTGAGAGAAATGGGAGAGCTGCAGAGGAGAACGACAATAATATATACAAAGGAGAGAACTTGTTTTAAAATGACATCATACCTCATTTCAAGTACATCTGAGGAAAACAATGGATAAAACTAATAAATACTATCTAGGAACTTGTTAAAATCCCTAAATGGGTCAGGATTCTATATTGTTCCTTTTATTTCCAAGAAATCCACAATTTTAAGGCTGCCACTGCAAAGTTGAGCTAGATTCAGAAATTTTGGTCAATTTGGTGACCTGTTATGAATTAAGGACAAGAAATGCAAAATTGATTATTGCTGGGCACAGGATCAGAAGACTGGGGAGCCAGTTGCATGTGATCCTGGACAAGTCAAATCAGTCTATATTGGTAGAGGCATCTCTTCACTGGGATTTGCTCATATGAATGAAATCACAGGTTTGGTCCAATTATATTTGGATTTTCCAAAGGTCATATCTGGAATTATAGCCCAGGTCTTCCTTGCTTCTCCTTTTTCTGCTCTTCTTCCCCTCTTCATTTTCCTCATTTTTCTCTTTCTTCATCCATGGCCATTTTCTTTCTTTTTCTCTTTTTTAAGGAAAATGCAGATATGAACATGAAAAAATTAGCAATTTGCAGAGAGAAGATATGCCATTTAACTTCCTTTCTATAGATCTCCAACTGAGATTCTGTCTGCAAATCTCAGAAATTCATATCCCTTTGGGTTTTCTTTAAAATTATCAGAGAGACAAAAGGGAATTGAAATCCATGGACACTGGGAAATATATGCTTACATATGTTTGCTTTCTTAAAGGAGCTTCTTTGCTCCTTTACCTTGGTACTTTCAGGAAGTCTTAGAAAGCCAGGTTGCATTAGGAATAACTAATGGTATTATTTTGGTAATCTGCTATCTATATAAGCAACCCATATAAAACTACACAAATTATAAGCAGCTTCATCACTCTGGACAATTCCTTGCACCAACATGTCAGATTCCATGTCTTAATTTAATAATTTAGTAGGTAAGTGTTAGAGAGTTTCATGAGGCTTGAAGAGGTTAACTCCCTTCAAACTACAGAGGTATTAAGTATAAGGGCAGGATTTAAATCTTGCTCTTTTAGTACTCCAAGTCCAAGAATCTAGCTATTACCCCATAATGTCTCCTTCCTATACATATTCTTTGTTAGCATGCTTGATACTTTCTTCCTAAACTATGGCAAGTCAATTATTGAGAAGCACAGATTTGACTGCTGCTGACAATAAAAACAACAAAGCAACAACAAAACCAACAATAACGTATGTGTTCAATGTGATTAATTTAACATTTCCAGTCCTGGATAACAAAATAATTTTGTCCTTATATTTGTTTCTTTAACGCGAATAGATTCTAATCATGTAAATAATAATCCTTTATTTTGTTATAGAATACTGTTCTGCCTTGACAGATGCTTGAGAATTCTGAGATTCTAAAGCTCTTTCTGTTACCAAAAGGAGCAATCTCACAAGAATGCAGGGCCACGTTCATTTCACTGTATCATGTGATAGTTGTGCCTCATGCCCCTACCCAAAGCTGGTGTAGTGTTTGCTCTCTAACCACCTGATAATTGTTGTCTGTTTAATGGAGGTGATTCATCCACCCAGCTCTCCTGGCTGGTGCTTTAATTAGACAATTCCATGCTGTTGTGTTGAGTTTCTTCTTAGACCCATTCTATACTACAATTTAAGTGGTGCTAGCAATAAACATGTTTAAATAGAGTTGCTGCTCTCAGGTTCACTGAGCGTGGACAAGTTTTATTTTTCTTAAGACAGGAAATGGTGTTAAATTGGTTTATTTATATGTGGTTGTGGCTAGCATGGAATATGTTGCTTCAACCAAGTCCCTGGTAGGGGTAGCAGGCAGCATCAAGGATTCTTATGCTAAAATGAGGAGTGAAATCATATTAATTAGACTTACCACATATGCATTTTATTATAAAACTCAGATTATATGCTGTAATAATGTGAAAGAAAATAATTATCACTGCAATTTAGAATGCTTATCTTTTCTATCTGTGGTAAAAGCAAACTTGTGAAGTCTTAATGGGAGAAAATGGAGCAAGGGGCCATGGAGAGAGCACTGGAGTCAGGAGCATCTGAGTTCATATCTTACCTCTGACACTTGCTTGTTGTATGACCATGAACAAGTCAAGGACTTTTTGTACCTCAGCTTCCTCATCTTTGAAATGGAGATAATATCTGCACTTTCTGGCCCACAGGATTGTTCTGAAGCTAATATGAAATAGTGCATGAAAAAAACTTGGCAATCTTAAAGGACTACATAAACACCAAATATTTTAAAACTTCCAGTATTCCTGTTGAATGGAAAGAAAATGCCATTTGTCTATAAATATTCAAGAGGTGAGCTTTATAGAATTGTAGAACACTAGATTCAGGATGCATGATAGAGATCTCCTTGTCCATATTCATTTAGAAAATGAGGAAACTAATGATGAAAGAAATATTAGGAAGGAAGGAGGGAAGGAAGGAAGGAAGGAAGGAAGGAAGGAAGGAAGGAAGGAAGGAAGGAAGGAAGGAAGGAAGGAAGGAAGGAAGGAAGGAAGGAAGGAAGGAAGGAAGGAAGGAAGGAAGGAAGGAAGGAAGGAAGGAAGGAAGGAAGGAAGGAATTGCCCATGATTTCATGCTTAGTTAGTGGTAGAACTGGTGACTGAAACTCAAGAGATTCCTAGTCCAACCATCTCTCAACTATCCCCATCACCTTATTTGACAAATACTAGTCTTTAGTTAGAATTCAAGAACTCACTGCTAAGAACATAAATATGTTTTATCCTTAAAGGAGAGGTATTATAAAATGCCATAGGGATTTAATTAGTTAGATTTCTCAAAGGGTCACCTCTTACTATTGGCAATTCTTTAGTAATTAGTATATTTGTAGAGATGGTTTCAAAGATGATAGATTTAGAACTATAAAGGATATCAGAGGACAGATAATCCTAACCCTTTATTTTCTAGACAAAGAAATCTGAGGTTCAGAGAAGTTGTGAATGGATCAATTTCACAATAACAGTTAAGCTGGCACAGTAGATAGAGTGCTGAGCCTGGAGTTAGGGAGTCTTGAATTCGAATTTAACCTCAGACACTCACTATGTGTGACCCTGGACATTTAAGCTCTGTTTGCCTCAGTTTCCACATCTGTAAAGTAGAGATAATAATAGCACCTACTTCCCAAGATGATTGTGAAGATCATATGAGATAATAATTGAAAAGTGTCTAGCACATAGTAAGTCCTATATCAATGTTAGTTATTATTATTGTTATTATTATTATATCCATAATTTGAGCCTTTCTTCTGATTCCAAATCTAGCACTCATCCCATTATAACATGATGCCACTCTTCTTTTTACTCAGATTATGTGTATTTGTAGGATGAGAGATTTAGAACTGGAAAGGAGATTAGTGACTATTTCATCCAAAATCCCCATTTTACATACAAGAAAACTGAGGCACAGAAAAGTTAAATAACTTCCAAAGATAGAAAGTGACAGAAACTAAATTGATTTCAAAACCTGTTCTCTCTCCCTTTCATCTGCCTACTTTTCCTCTTACTACACAGATAGGAAAAATAGTGAATATTCACTATTGTGTTGTATTGTGTTCATTCAAAAATCACATGAAGGTACAGCTATTTTCCTGTAACAGTGAATCCTGGTTTATTTTTTTTTCCTTGACTTGATATTTATCTTCTCTGTGCAGGATGAGACAATGTCCTATGGCAGCACATAAAGGCTCATTTAGATACTAAAATCCAATACTATACCAAATAGGCCAGCTTATTATGTGTTTGCAAACACCCCCTAAAATGTCATTACAATGTGGAAGGATTAAAAACATCGAATCATGTGGTGACCTTTCAACAGTGGAAGAAAATTTTAACCCTGAAGCAAAATTTACCATTGAGAGTTCACTATCTCTTAATTTAGTTCACTCTTTACCCTCCTGAAAAATGCGGACTTATATTTTCCCTAATTTTGTGACTGCCAAATTAATTATGCTAGAGTAATTTAAAATTGCATATTCTGGATCCAAATTATGTTGGTTAAATTTTGAATCTCTGCTAGTATTTCTTCATTACACACTGAGCTATCTAAGGCTCAGCATGCCTGACTCCAATAATATGGCAGGGGTTTGTGTTCAATGAGACTCTAGCTGGGGAGGATGTCATAGCAAATGGATGAGTAAAGTGATATTTAAAATATATTAACCGCAGATAACCCTATGTTCTTTGTGGACTCACAAGGTGATGAGCACCTTTCAGAAATGAGCAGCTAACAAAGTTTTATGTGTTCCTGTAGAAAGAACAAATTTATTTGGCTTTTTTTTTTCAAAATTTTGTGCAGATATCTGACATACAGAAAGGTTGCAGAAGTGGAAACAAATTCAAATTTCAAAAAAAGGAAAAAGCAAGAAGTAGGAGAGCTCCCCAAACAATGCCTCTTCTTGCGACAGCAACTCTCTCTTAACAGCCTCAAGTGTTTAACATATTGAAACAGTTCATCTTCCTTCAATGAACTTTAATAACTCTGCCAGGTAAGAAGCTATGCTCAATACTTCTTCATGTTGTCTTTTCCCCTCAACATATCTATACTGATCTCATCTGGTCAACTTTACAGCTTCGGTGTTTGGAGACCAGTGAGCACAGTTATTACCATCATCAATAACCTGTCCCACTTTCTCCTCTTCATTTCTCATGCCTTCTCTTTCCCCTTCAAAATCTAATAAGGGGTCTGGGCCACGATCACTGATCAATACGAAGGGGCACCTGTTCACTACTCAACCCTCTATGCTAAAGTAACATGACGGGGGGGGGGGGGACAAATATGATTTTGGTTACTTCTTGTTGAGCAACAAAAAAGCCTATCTCAAAAGTTTCCCTTTGGGGCAGATGCACTCTAGATAACCAGTTTTTACACTGAAAACTAATTTCCTTCTTTTGTTCACTAGCTATGATAATTTTTCTTTTTTAAAGATACAAACTTTATTTGCTCTCCTACCAACCAAGGATTTCAGGAATTTTTTCAATATATATTCATGGTCCTAAACATGAATAAATTAACCTTTAAAAAGTTAACAATAGTTTTCAACTATACTTACAAATACCTGAAAAGCCTATCTGAAAAGCATACTTTAAAAAAAAAAGTTTCTTATTTTTTCTAGTTCCTTGTATTGAATGAGTCATAATTTTCTATTAGACTAATTGCATTATAAATCTGATGATCATTGAGCTATTTATAAAGTGCTATAGCAACACACACATGTGGACATGCATACCACACACAATTTTCAGTGATCTTTAACTAAAGTAAGAGGTTCTCATTAGTATGTTAATAAATATTAACTTTCTTATATTTATAAGAAAAATAAAACAAATTTCTAAACACGGCTATAGACAAAATAAATATTTCATTTTCAGAAAAAAAGTTTTAAAAAAGTATAATAAGCAAAAAATACAGTGAGCCCACTTTTTAGGAGTATATTTAAATTTATGATAAAATATGATGAATAAATTGTTGCTAAATTGCAATTGCTTTGTTGGAAGGGATAGGAAAATGTATAATGAGAAGTTTAGGGAGGTTTTCAAGTTGGTTGTTATATGAAACAGCTTTATACTTTTAAGTCTTTAGAAATATGATTTAGGATGTCTCTGTCTAAAAATGAATGTATTGTATATACACACATGAATATAGCTTTGGAATTTTACCATTCATGTTTCAGTTGAATTCTTTATCAATATCAAACAGAAAGGGAGTGAACCTAATTGTATAGGGGATAAATAACAAAGACTCCCTGTTATAACTTTTCAAATGATATGGGTCCACAGGAGTCTTTATTTTTATTTTTTACCCAACAAATAATACCTATTTAAAAAATAAACTTTGCAAGAAAAGAGAAAGCCAGTGTTGCTAAAACAAGGTATTTTATTTTTATTGAGTAAGGTATTGCATTGTGGTCTCCACAGTTTCCTCATTATGCCTTCACTGCTTAAGAAAAGGTTAAATTTTGTCCTTTGATTTTTTTGTTGTAAAGAACCTTTTTGTCTTGTTCTGACTCCAGCTGGCCCTGACCCTTGTCTGATCTGCACGCATTGTGAAAGGAAGCACAGTAATAAGAGGGATAGAAAATGCAGGCAACCCATAAGCTAGAAAACACTAAATGACTGAAAAGCAAAGGCATTGTCATCATAATGCATACTTCTTTAGCACTTTATTGTGTTTAACCAACCGGACAATAATTTTTTAAAATTTCTGAGAAAATAAGAAATGCTTTAAGTTTTTATTCAGGTAATAGAATTATCAGTTCTATAGGTTCCCACCAATTGGAACAGAATGCTAAACAGCAGATTTAACTCTACCACACTACTTCAATTAAACAACACTAATTCATCACAGTACTATTATCAACACATTGAAATAAAATCACTGCCCTTAAGTCCTCTTATCCATGTTCTTCATTCTACAGGTCACAGAAATAAAGATTTTCCCCATGAGGCAAACATATACTTTTTGTTTTGTTTCATTATTAAGAAAAAAAGATTTATATTGGGATCTTCATCTGCATCTTATGCTGAAGGGTACAGAGTAATAATAAAAATATGATAGTTTAAAAAAGAACAATTACTTGAATTTATAAATTTTGATTCTTAATTTAGTAGCCCTGTGTAGGATTCAAAATGTTGCATGTACAGTGTAGATGCTTCCAGAATTAAGTGCAGAACTCACATCCTTTGTCTGAGTTACGAGGAGGTCTTAATAAAATTGAGGGTAGAGTGGACAGAGAGGATGAGTATTTTTTAGTTAAGAAAGATTTATGAATGATCCGAATATTCTACAGAGAATATTCTTGTAGACTTCACACACACTATCTACTCTTACTTTGTTCCCTGGTGATTTCATGTTCATATTTTTATATGCAGTCATATGTTTTCTAATATCACATGATAGGTCCACCTATGGCTACAAATTTCCTGGAAGCACAATACATGTCTGCAGTTAACTTTCTATGCAGACAAGGGAACTGAAAGTTCAGAACCATGAAAGGCATTACAAATGATCATATGAACACTTCTGTTCAACCATTTGATTTTAACATAGCAGCACCAGGCTTTTATGACACACAATTGTCCTGTTCCAATAGACCTTTCACTGGACCACATTTGAAAAGATTATAAATAGCTTTTTAAACTACTCTGCAGGTCAGATTGGGGTCAGGCCCCTCCAACAGTTTTGGATGTGATAGTGAAGCCACAGCTATTCAGAGTTTGTGTTTATGAGGAAAAACATCTTGTGGAAAGAATTACCTACCTACCTCAGTACAACAGGAATAGTTTGGGACATCTCTAAAAAAAATGTGCATAACTAAATCAATGGCAAAGCAGTCTCAAATACAGCCCACTCTGATAGCTTCATTAGAGGCTATTTTAGTCCTTAATATACATGTGATCATTTATGCAGACCAATTTCCCAGTGAAGGGCTGAACTAAACTGGAAAGGTCTGAATTAGAATTTTAGACTTTGTTTCAAGTATGTGGAAGAAAACTAAACCAATAACAAGAAAACATTTTTCTATGCATATATTATGACTATTACAAGGTTATATTTCTATCTCATTCCCTTTCCTTGTGTATTTTGAGAGTGCCTGTTTAGCTTCCCCCTACTCCCAAACCTAGGACCAGAGTTTTCATCATAGAAAGAGGGATAAATAAATTTATCTAATAAAAATTATAATAATTAATTTTTCTGAAATAGAGCAATGTACAACCTTGTACAAAGGGCAGGTTATATAGTTTTTCAACTTCTGCAGCATATTCATCCCATCTAGTTTTAAAGAAATGGTAGGAAAAGAAAAAGAAAAAGAGGTGGTAACTTTACCCAAGCACTCTTCACAAATCACAAGAATAAACACCTTAAAAATGCCATATTCAACCTTCAAGGCAATTGTGCTCTCCCATCTTAAGAAGCTTTTATGTAGGAATATAATAAAGTTACTACTAAGGACCAATATTTGAGATTTATTGAAGCTGCCTGTGTTCTTAAAAACCATTAGTATTTCCCAAGTTTAAATTTATAGAACAAGTTTTGGCAAGTGGTAAACTGGTTTGATCACATTAGAGTGGGCATTGTGTCAAAAAGGAGGACATTGAGAAAAAAATGCTTTTTCCTAGAGTGAGTGCTGTTCTCTTTCTGCATTCTAAGATATAATCTGTAAAATTCTATATTTATGCACTAGGTGTTTCCACAACCTGTAAAGAATGTCAACTATGTTAAATTTGGCTTTCATCTTACCTTAATCCTCAAAGCTTGAATTATTCCACAACCAAAATGATGCTACAAATAGTTTTATTTTGTTTATTCAATATTTTGATTATACTCTTTCCCTTCTTCCTCCCTGCTGGCCCCTTTAGTTCAGACAGTCATTTTCCTTTCCTTTGCAACTCCCTGATAATTCTTATTGACTGCAGTGACACCTACTGATGGCAGAATTATTCTATTGTAGGTGAATACAACCCACCTGACTTGTGGCATGCTGTGGAATTTTGGTTAGGAAAGACTTTCAATGAAATTATAACTTTTTCCTAAGATATAGGGAGCAATAACTAAACAAGGTATTTAACTGCAAATTTGAGGACAAAAGGCATATGAATTATATTGACATCTTTCTAATTATTTGAGCTCAGGGCTATATGAGCATCTAAAAATTTGCATGAATATCTACCTCTACCTGAAGAATTCACTTCAGCATCTTACACAGAAACCAGTGATTCCTTTCTCTAGCTTTCTTTAGCAGAGCTTTACTTCCTATAAGTATCACCAGTAAAAGAGGCGGTGATGTAAACTACTACCTGATTAACAAAATAATTATTCCAAGTGACACCACATTCTGCATAGAGTTAAGTAGTTTTTACAAAATAATGTTAATTTCCCACTCTTAGAACATCTGTGGCCCATTCACAAAACTGCTAAACAAAGACAATATTATTTTGAATCACAGTCTCTGCTACCTTCCTGACTTTGGGAAAATGATGGCAAATGCCTAAATTTAAGACAGTGACTCCCAAGGCACTCATTGTCTCTCTATTCTGGCCAATAAGCAAAAATGTGCCTGAAGTCAGTTTTTCTTCTTCACTGCTCCATACCATAAGAATACAGCTTACTTTTTGTTTTGTTTTGTTTGCTAGGTTGAGTCACACTCAAACACGCGCGCACACACACACACACACAGGCATGCATGCACACAAATCCCATGTCTCCCTCAAATGTTTACCTTGCTATAGTAAATGAGGGTGCTTATTTTGCACTCTGATTTTAATGCCAAATAACTAGGTATTTGACCAATGCCTTCTGCCATTAAGAAACCAACCTGCTCAGAATAGATTTAATTTCATTTCCATTCTGGTAATGAACTGTGTTTACAAGTTCTAATTCTAAAGGCATGCAAAAAGAACCTGGCTATTTTCAAGTCTGAACTAATTTTCCACTAGATACTTTATGCATGTGTGTGTGTGTGCACGTGTATGTGTGTGTATTTATTTATATATGTGTGTGTATAAATATACACACACATATACGTTTGCGTGTCTGTTTTATTTATATAGCAAAACCAATGCATATATCATTCTAGTTCATATAAAACAGAAGCTCTAAACATAATTTAAGTAAATGATACAAACTTGATTTCCCCACCCAGAGGATGCAAAGGCAGAATTCATCTCTGCTATCTCTTAAATGATATGACTTAGCTTTGAATGGATATCCTTAAAATCTAGCAATAGAAAGAAAGTGCAAGGCACCCATTAACTCAAGCTCCAAAGTTCAGGGGGGAAAAAAGTTGTGCTCAGAGAATCCAATTACTGTGTTTGTTACTCACTAGTGCCACCACATGGAGTGATATTTAAATATAATTCAAGTGTTTCCAATTCAAGAAGCTCTCTGTAAATAATACTTTGCATACTTCAATAAGACAGAAAAGAAAGATGTCTAATCCTCCCTCTACTGAGAGAAGTTCAGACTGTTTCCTTGTGAAAATGGAGATGCCCCGTTTCTAAGGGCATGAATGCACTGTAGTAAAAGCAGAACAGTCAAACTGCTTTATTCCATCAATAAAAAAAAAAAACACAAAAAACCAGCCATTTGGTAAAAGGATGCATTACACATTTTCTATTTAAATCAGTTTATAAGAAGCAGATGTTAAGTTTTCTTTGGTAAGAAAAAGAGGGGAGTTATAAATGAATTAAAGTGATTTCTCCGGAAGTTTCCTACTCTTCTTGATTCCTGAATGCATTTGAATTTCTTAAAAAGGAAATTAACTGTGTTTTTTTCATGAAACAAACTTTTTAAAGACCCTATATCTAAAAATATTTAACAGCAATTCTGGAAAAGAATTTATACCAGATACCAATTCTGGAAACACAAACTCAACTGTTTCCCAAATCTTATGAAATGTACAGTAATCTTTTTGAATTGAAACCCTAGTACATGAAATGCTCAGCAGAAAGATTTAGTGCTAACCTCTTCCCAAAGCTACTGTGGTTTTCATTTTCCTGATCTCAGTCCATAGGCTGTAAAGAATGCATTATAGTGTATGAGCAAGTTTGGAAGAAACTTCTCTCCCGAGGAGGTTGATATAGGTTGTGGTGACATTTAAACAATATGTAAGCTTCTGTCAGGAAGGTATCATGTTTCTAAAAATCCCTCCTCCCTCCTCTCTAATTCTGCACCCTGACTCTGCTCACTACATTTAAGGTATTTTCCATTGTAATTGTCTTTAGAAGAGCTTTAATTAAATGCTCAAGCTGGATGGTCTCACTGGAGTCTTTCATACTCAAACATTTTTTAAAGAGCAGGGCTTAAGAGTTAGAGCTCAGACTAAGTGTCGGAATGCTGTCTCTCAAACGGCTCCATTGAACTCATCCTTAACGATCTACTCTCAGTTACCTAACTTCAACACTATTTTTTCCTGAGACTGCATTAATGAATCCAATAAATAAAGCATTGTATCACCCATCCAAGATAGACATTAATTTTAGAACAAAACATTAATCAATTTAAATTTATGTACTAATGCAGACACAATCAATTTGAACTTCTTATGACAATTAACAAAGCTTTTGCTACATCCCTAAAACACACTGACCCATCAATTATGGTTTGCATCAAGCTAATGCTAATGGCACCTCCTTCTTCCTTAGGCTGTCAGTAGCCCACCTGATTGGTCAATTTGAATGCAGCAGATCAATTAATATAAATTATACATGCACGGAAAGATGGGTTAATATCATAAGTTCATTTAATTAATTGTGTTTGATTAAATGAGGTACTTTCATTAGCCCACTTAGCCATGAACCATATATACATCATCATAATCCTTTTACAAGCTCAGCCGCCCAGACACAGGCCTGACATTGGGAGCATATTCAAATTACCATCCGCAGCCATGCAAACCTCCCTGCATAATTAACAACTAAACGAGCTGCAGTCACTTAAGCTGAAAAGAAAACTGTTCACATCAACCTCTCTGATACTGTTTAAATTGAAGATGTCATGGGTAAAACAAAGGTGAACAGACAATGGTAATTAAAAATTAAAAAGGACAAGGGGGATTTGCTACTAATGGAAGCAAAGTGAAAAGAGGGCTAAGGGTCTGGTTCTTTAAAAGAAAAAAAAAGTTATGTGGGTTTTAGGTAATTCTCATACTGACCCTTTCAGGACTGAGATGGGTTGGGTATTGAATGCTTGATTAAAAAGGGGAAGGATAACTCGTGTGGGCATCTAAATGTGGAAGAGATTATAAGCAAACAGACATCAAGAGTAAATGAAATTGTAACATGACCACTTACAAAATAGCACACCTAACACTTTGCCTATCCTCTATAAAGAAAGTAAGTTATTTCTATGGGGAACATGGTGTCCTATCCAATTCACTGCTGTCTAAAGACCTGCCATGTTTTCAACCTTATGTACCAACATCAGGTGTCAAACAGTGTTCTGGAAAGGAGCTGGCATCCTCCTCCATCGCTCATCTAGCTCCTCTGGATGGTATTCATTAAATGGATTTTCCTCCAAATGACATGACAGAACCTTGACATAAAATATATGGATGCCTGATGGAAGTTATTCATTCCTTACTGGTTCAATGCACATCCTTCCAGGGATGGTTTTAATTCACACTAGTTCCCGAAGTATAACAAACAACACAGCTACATCTCAGAGACAGACCTGAATGTGTACAAAACACCAAAGAAAAGTTGCAGCATTTGAAAGGGCTACAGCAGAGTCACTTATGTTGTGTCTACACAAACAAATTGAAGAGGACATCCTGGGCAATTTTTCAGAGGATTCAAAATGGGGCAAAAAACATTTTCCCATGAAATTAAGATCAAAGAGACTTGATTTTAATTATGCAAATAATTGCCTTAAATCTTTACCAAAGTATATGGAGAAAGCTTTATTCTCAAGATAAAAAGCAAACTGAGAGATATACTCTAAGTTTGATCTACTGAGATGAGTAAGAAATATAAACAATTATTAGTGGTATATCATAGGAAAATAGTAGTGTACCATAGGAAACTAAAAGTTTAAAATGAAGCTGAAAGTACAAACACTATTATTTCATTAGTAAAAGGAACTAGAGGGGAACCATTGGTAAAAAGTGGCAACATGTCAATAAAGTACAGTCTTAGAAAACAGTTTGGAGTGATTGAGAAGTTAACTACTTGAAATATATAGATATAGATATAGAAACAGATACAGATAGTTATATACACATATACATATATACACACACATACATATACACATATACATACAGAGAGAGAGAGAGAGAGAGAGAGAGAATGTCAGAAACAGAACCTGAGCCCAAGTCTTTCTGGATCCAATTAGAAGATATCAACCTGAATTGTCACACTAGAAGCAAAATTCCTATTCAGTTTCCTGCAATAACTACTGAAGGGATGTTCTATTACCATAAAGGAAAGGGTTACTTTGATACTTCAGAGATGAGTGATTTTGTTGGTTTGAGTATTATTTCCAGTGGTACAAATGATAACCCCACCATGACTTAGTTTTTGTGAATTGCTGTGACTGAATAATCACCATACTATCTGGTGATGCCTTCTTAAACTCCTCTAAGCCAGTCCTTGCACAGTAGATTGTGGAGTTGATGCACAGAGGGTGGCAGAGAAAGGAAAGCAACTGAACAAACAAGGAAAGGACAAGGAAAGGAAACAGAGGGGGAAAAAGGAGAAGGAAGATAAAGGAAAAGGAAGAGAAAGGGAGGGAAGGAAAGGAATCATGGAAAAGAGAAATTGATGGAAAGACTAAGAATACATGCTTAAATACTACTCTCCTACTTTATCAGGAAATGGAGTTGAATCTCAAATCTTAGGACCTCTGCTAGGTAGTACCAAATTAGAAAGGCATTGAGTATGGAACCAACCACGCCATTTTAACTTAAAAGTTTAAGTTTAAATTTTAATTTTAATTCTTAGCTGGACTGGTTTTTCTACTGAAATCTTTTAATGACAATTTAGTGTGCTTGCTGTCTGAGAGCCAGCCTTGTGAAATTCAGAGATTCATCAACCTGGTGATTAATTTTTTGGTCATACCAGTTATCAAAGACCATCTACTAATAGTAAAGGGGTTGCAATCTGTGTCATTTGGAGTACCCACACACTGATGAAAGCCTAGATAATTTTACATAGATTGGCATGAATAAGGTCACAAGAAAAATAAGGATGTAGGTTCTAATCAAGCCCATGCTGAAGCAGTATTTAAGGCTATGAAATAAGAAATTTCTGTTCATTTTTGTAAAAACAATGAAGATTTTTCATGGAATTAAAATAACACAAAAGATTCACATTTCTTCTAAGTCAGGGAATAATATTAACTGAGTATATAATTTTCTTTTGCCTCTCATATTCATTTGAAAGAGTATAATACACAACTATAATTTTTAAATTTACAAAATTATAATTTATTTCTGTGAGATTGCTAGTGTGTACATTTTTCTACAACTGGAAAAAGATAATCTCAAATTGCCCTGCAAATAGATACTTTCCCATTTATGCAAGATGAGAGATGGTTTAGGAGGATAGAAGTTTAAAAAATGATGATTTCATTGATTTTGCTACTACTACTAGACTACTAAAATATTTTTGTAGGCTAAGTTTCTTGCTCATCTTTGAAACAAAACATATAAATATTATTGTACTTGAGGTATCTTCACAAGCAATAGTAAGTGCAGGTTTCCTACCCAGCAGGGGAAAATGGAGACAGCTGCAGCAAAACAAACAGTATATGAATACTAAATAAAATTGCTGAATTCTTTGGATTACAATTCTTTAAAGCAGCATGGCAGTGATCTTGTAGAGGAAATTTTTACCTTGGAGCATGTGTGTGTGTGTGTGTGTGTGTGTGTGTGTGTGTGTGTGTGTGTGTGTATACAGTAGGCAACTTTTATAAATACAGATATATGGATATGTGTGTAGATAACCGTGTATATATTTATGCATACATATAAAGTTTTTCATTTAAATGACAGGCACAAAATATTTCCAAATTGAAAAAGAAACTTATATTGGTGATTTAAGGTATATTTTCATGTCTAAAATATTATCAGTATATTTTTTTTACTGAAAATTAAACATCATTATATTCATGTTAAGATAAACCAAACAAATCTGACCAGGAGCAAGCCAGGGACCCATATTTGCTCCTTGATTGAATAATGGTTGGAACTAAATGATAGGTATGGTAATTAATTAAACTGGAAATTGACAGATATGGATCTTCAGACATCTCTGCTCAAGTCAAAACTCTCACTAATTTTAAATCTTGTTAGCAACAAGAATATATTTTCTGTATTGCTATATCCTAGTTTATAATATCAATAGTCAGAAATTATTAGTCCATTCACTATATATATTGTATGACATCTAAATCTATAAGCAATCATTCCCTGTTACAAATAAGATTTATCATTTAACATTGCTAGCTGTCTCTGGAAAAAAAGTTAAGATTAGCCAGTTTTAAGATTAGCTGCCTAATGTTGATGTCCAGAATGTCAACATCACATGAAGGATCTGTGATATCATTAGCACAGGGAATGTCTAGTATAGGAATTCTAACTACAGAAGCAGATTACAAGCAATATATATCTTGTTTCCAAAGTCTTAGGGAATTTCTTGAGGCACATTAAAGTTAAATGAATGTCCCACGATCACACACTTACTGTCAGAGATGGGATTGAAATTCAAGTCTTCTTGACTCAAAGCCCCATATCTTATTCACCTTTGTCACACTGTATCAACATGTGAGAACTAATTATATCATAAATGAAAGATTCATTTATCAGTATTTATAGTTTTCCTTACTTAGGTAATTTATTTAGGCACATGAGTACAGAAACACACTATAATGTCCTAGGCCAAAACACTCCTACCTAGTTATAACTCCTTTATGTGTGTTTTCTTCCTCATCAGAATGTAAATTTCTTGAGAAAAGGAACTATTTCTACATGTGTATCCCCAGCATTTAACATAGAGTTCAGTGCCTAATAAAAATTTAATGAATGCCTTTTCTTTCATTCATTCATCAAGTTATGTATCACTCAAAAGCTCAGAGCTCGTGACAGGATTCCTACTGGCCAGTATCATTACATATATTATTGATGATTTATTGCTTTCTATTAAATGTTGATATCTGTTCATGATAGGCACATTTCATTCTTTTTTCTCCCATTATTTTCTGTGAATATCTTGGTCTTTTGTTTACTCTTATAAATGCATCATTTCCAAGATATATAGGAAACTGACATAAGAATAAGAGCCATTCCACAATCGATAAACGGTCAAAGGATATTTATAACAGTTTCCTAAGAAAGAATCCAAGCAGTCAATTGCAATGTTAAACAAAATTGCTTCAAAACTAATAATATATAATAAATACATATCATGTTAAAACATAACTTAAATACTAATAATAAATGAAATGCTAAATAGAGCATCTATTCATTCATCACATAGCAGAGTGGAAAATAAAGGATGACAAATGATAGAAAGTCTGGGGGAAAACTGTATATGAATGTACTATTGGTATAGATGCAAATTTGTATGGCTGTTCAAGAAAGCTATTTGGACTTGGTACTACATGCAAAATGTTACTAAACTGTCCATACCCTTTGGCTCAAGAATACCAAATAGACATCATAGAAAGAACAAATGGGCCCACATGTATATAGTTACTCACATAGAAGGAATTTTTGTGGTAAAGAACTGGAATATAAGAGGGATCATCAAAATCATGGTATATTTATATAAAGAATTCTCTTGTGCTACAAGAAATGATGAGGCAGGTTCAGAAAAACCTGGGCAGATTTATAAACTGATGCAGAATATAGTGAGCAGGACAAGGATAACAACTTTCACTATAGCAGCAACATTCTAAAGACAGACAACTGTGACTTATGAACTCTGATCAACACAATGACTTCTGATACAATGTCTTTCCATCAAACTCAACAAATAGAGCGCCTGCTCTATTCTCACCATTCTACTCTGGCAGTCTTCATACATTGAACAATAAGAATAATTTTTCATCCTTCTAAAGCAATTCACTAATCATTGTGTTTAGAACCATATCTTT
Source organism: Dromiciops gliroides (assembly GCF_019393635.1). Classification (NCBI taxonomy): domain Eukaryota; kingdom Metazoa; phylum Chordata; class Mammalia; order Microbiotheria; family Microbiotheriidae; genus Dromiciops; species Dromiciops gliroides. Next base: position 194,951,607 of record NC_057861.1, read on the forward strand.
TTAGTTGCCTTAATCACTTCTGATTTTGTACCAGCTCCTGTTCTCTTTTTCTTTTTATCAAAATGTATGCATAAATAGTCTTTTAAAAGACTACCTTATGATATTAGTATAACATAGGTAACAATAAAAAGGTTATGCACTAATGAAGGGCTTAATGAGTTTGGATAAGGAAGAAAAATTGTGGGGATGAGGTAGAAAAGGTTCCTCAAAAAGCAATGATGCCAGAACTGTTTCTTTTTTTCCATTTATTTAGAATTTTATTTTTCCACCAATTACATATAAAAATGTCCATTTAAAAAATTTTGTGTTCCAAATTCACTTCCTTCCTCCCTCCCCACCCCCCTTTAAGAATGCAAGCAATCCCATATAAATCATACAGGTAGCATTATTTCTTTTTTATTTTGTTTTGTTTTGTTTTGTTTTTTGCAGGGCAATGAGTGTTAAGTGACTTGCCCAGGGACACACAGCTAGTAAATGTTAAGTGTCTGAGGCCAGTTTTGAACTCGAGTCCTCCTAAATCCAGGGCCAGTTCTTTGTCCACTGTGCCACCTAGCTGCCCCAGCATTATTTCTTAAAATAATTCTTTTTCCCCCTCTGAAATAATTTTGCCATTCTGCCTACACTTGGAAATTAAAAAATATTATATATACTGTTTTCAATTTAGCACATTTATTGTACTAAATGTATAGTACAATATTGTATTGTTTTATAGTATTGATAGTACATCAATATAATATACCCAAAGTATCTATGATGATATATGGACATGCCATTTCTATAATGATTGGGATTTTTTTTATCACTTTAAAAGTCTTTAAATCTATGAAATGCAATATAATGTATATCTCAATTACTTATTTTTCACAAGTCATGCAAATCAGATTTAATTTTCTGTTCTGGAAGTATATGGTAGGTAGTTTGTTAGCAAAGAAAAACTTAGAGCAGTCAAGATGGCAGAGATAAGCCAGGAAGTTGACTAAGCTCTGCTGAGTTTCCCTCAGAAACAACATTAAGAGGCAGCTAGATGGTACAGTGGATAAAGAATTGGCCCTGGATTCAGGAGGACCTGAGTTCAAATCTGGCCTCAGACACTTGACACTTACTAGCTGTGTGACCCTGGGAAGTCACTTATCCCCCATTGCCCCACACACACACAAAAAAAAATGTCAGACACTTGACAGTTACTAGCTGTGCGACCCTGGGCAAGTCACTTAACCTTCATTGCCCCACTAAAAAAATTTTTTTAATAAAAAATTAAAATTAAAAAATAATAATTACTCACTGCTCCTCAGCTTAATATATACTGTAATGGATCTATGCCCCGTTATGATCCTGAACATTGCCCACCTCCAGAAACCAAGACAACCTCTCTCTTGGGTAGGATACAGTATTGGAAAGCACAAATCTTGCTCAGAAAAGGTGGTTTCTAATCATATTTATTCCTCCAAACAAAATTGATTATAAAACATCTGTGTCTTACCACAAACATGTATGCTCCTCCACCTCTGAAGTGAATGTTCTTCAATGGCACTCATCTATGACCATTTCTAGGGTGAGACATAACTTCCATTTACACACAATCCTCCCCAGCTCCTGTCTTATTCTCCCATAGTACTCTATTGCCATTTGGAAACTGAAGAAATCACTAACCCTTCACTGCTCAACATGAAATGGGTGGGATTTCACCTCCAATCTCTATCTCTTGATTATCCTCCCTTCTTTGAGAAGACTTTTGTTCTTTCTTTTTTTTTTTTGAGGAGACTTTTTTTTAGAAGGCTTTTCTTTTTGAGCCACTTCTCAGTGTTAATACCCCACACTCACACACAAAAAAAAAAAGATAATGATTCAACCAATAGGGAAGCATAGAATTCTCCAAAGAATATTAAATTAGTTCTTCCTCTGTCCCTTATTGTAATTCTTTAAGATGCCCCTAGATATTAAGTTTCAAAGATACTTTTTAATTCTCAAAGTTCTGCTTTGTTTTTTTCTTTTACTTTCCAATCCAATTTTTAAATCACTATTTTAGAAACGTGAGACAATTGACATTAGTAGTTATTCTTTTCTTGACAAATGCACTTAACCTTTCTTTTCTTTACCTTGTGGAACTGTTTGCAAGTCAATGCTAAAGAGTAATACTGAGCTATTTGAAATTATATTTCTTCATAGCTAAAAGCTTTTCTTCTGGTTGCTTGGAAATAATAGATTGTTTGGCATTGGAGTTTTAAGCATTGTGCTTTTCCCCAGTGGTAATCTGTAGATTTGATCAACCAGTACTTGGCTGGCTGTATTCAAAGGTTCTGGACTAGTTTGATAGGTAATTTTCAGCACTATTGTACTCATGTTTTAAAATGTATTTATTATCCTCTTATGGGATAGCTATGACCCCGTAGATGAATTGCATTTCATATCTTTAAGATCAGAAGTTGAAATCATTGGGAGTATGATGGGTCACCAGGGATACCAGTTAGGCAATCCCTAATAAGTATTGGAGAGAGGAATATGGAAATTGTGGAATTAAGCTTTTATAGTTAAAGGTAATGATTAGGAATTTTTTGGGATCATCTGACTTGTCTGAGGTACAGCACTCTGTCCTCCCCTTATCTCTAATGTCTTCCTTGTGATATTATCTCTCATTTACTCTGCATATATCTTGCACATACATACATGTTTACTTTCTCTGTCCCTTCCTTCCTGTTGCTGTTTCTTCTGCAATGATTTCAGTACCTAATACATAATCTTTCTCTCCTTACCAGCTCTTGCCCTTATACTAAGAGATTTCAACATGCATATTTGGTTTTTTGTGGGGCAATGAGGGTTAAGTGACTTTCCCAGGGTCACAAAGCTAGTAAGTGTCAAGTGTCTAAGGCCAGAGTTGAACTCAGGTCCTCCTGAATCCAGGGCCGGTGCTTTATCCGCTGGGCCACCTACCTGCCCCTCAACATGCATATTGATACTCCTTCAATCACCCTAAATACCCATTTCCTAAACCTAATCCCCATAACCTACTCTTCCACCCCACCTTAACTACAAAGATGTTCCTCCTTTCTTTCTACTTTCCCATACCAAACTCTACTTTTCATCTACACTGTGAATGAAATCCTTAAACCCCTCAGCTGTCTTTAGGCTATCATGCCTGCACTAGTCACTCTTCCTTTCTGCTTCTTGACTTCTTGGTGAACCAATTCACCTGTACCTTGTCCTTTTCTCTTAAGTCCCTCACCCCCTCCCCTGATCATATTGTTTGTGCCCTGCCAAGTATCACTCCCACCATCTCCTGCCTTTGCTAATGAACAAAGGTAGAGAAAAATCCTGTAAAAACTCTGACTTGGCACACTACAAATTCATGCTACATAACCTCAAGTGGACTATCATTGATGCTAGCTAATCCTTCTACACTTTGCTTATAAGATACCATTCCATTTTCCACAAAGGCTCTTCAAAACCTTTTTATCACTCCTCAAACTTCCCCTGGCTCCATTTCCAATCACCCTCTCAGCTGAGAACCTTGTTGATATTTTACTGAAAAATTTGAAGCTGTAGAAAAAAATATTTATTACATTATTCAGGAAAATTATCATATTGTTTAAGTCTAATCTTATGTGATTAAAGGTTGTCCACTCCCAGAATCTTGCCTGACCTCAGTAACTCTCTAGGAATGTTGGAGAAGACTACAAGTTATTAGAGTTTTCTCAAGTCCTGGTACCACCCAAATAATTTTTGTTTTAGGTCACCACACCCAGGACTTGTAATAGGCCCACTCAAGCTTGTGTTTTTGGTTCCCTTCTTGTCAAATTTGCTTAACTGTACATATAGGGCTAGAGTGTGGGTAACCTTGTCTAAATCCTGTATAATGTAAAGATTCCAGAGCCTGGACAAGAGGGAGCCACACCTACTTTTTGGTTCATTCTCCTCTGCCAAATTATCTAATAATTTTCTTTCTAAAACTATTTTAGATTTTGGAGTTTGTTCTCATGAACAACGAAACCATTCACTTAAATCTCCCTCTTCTCTCTTCCTCAAATCCCATCATTCAGATGCTTTCTGCCACGTTCTTCATCCCTTCACCTCTGTTTCACATGAAGTTGTCCTACTCCATTCCAAAGCAAACTCCTCTACTTGTAAAAGTGATCCCTTTCGGGGGCAGCTAGGTGGCTGCCCTGGATTCAGGAGGACCTGAGTTCAAATATGGCCTCAGACACTTGACATTTACTAGCTGTGTAACCCTGGGCAAGTCACTTAACCCTCATTGCCCCACCAAAAAAAAAAAAGAAAAAGTAATCCCTTTCCATCCCATTTCCAACAGCAGATTGTTCTATCATTCCTACTTCTAACTTATCTTAAAATGTTCTCTTTCTACTAGATCCTTCCTTACTCTCTAAAAACTGACTGAAAAACATTACATCTCAGATCTAGGCATATTTTCTGCTTGTCTTCCATGCCTGGAATACTCTCCTCATTAAATATGCCCCCTGGCTTCCCTGTCTTCAATACCCAGCTAAAATCTTACCTATTAAAGGAAAAGTTTCCCAATTCCTCTTAATTCTAGTGCCTTCCCTCTGTTATTTATTTCCTATTTATAATACATGTAATTTGATACATATTTGTTTGTCATCCCCAATTTTAAATTCCTCAAGGACAAGGACTTTCCTTTGCCTATCTCCAGCACTTAGCAAGGTGCTTAGCACATAGTAGGTGCCTAATAAATGCTTGGTTACTAGATAACAGTTGAAATATGAGTTCTTTGAAAGCAGAGATTGTGCTTTTATATATTTTTTGAAACTCCACCACTTAGCAAAGCACTTGACTGATAGCAATTTCTTAATAAATGCTTGTTGACTATTATTGAGGAAAATTGAAGCTGACAGCAGAGTTAGTGGATAAACAGCCTGGTCTGGAGCATATGTATCTAGGAATCACTTGGCATGGGCAGGCATGCCAGCAGGGGTGGAAGGCACCATATGGTAGTCAATGGTTAATTTTACTAGCATTGAATCCATACTCAACTAGTCTTCCAGTGCTTTGGAGTGTGGGCTCCAGATGGCAAACAGAGTTCTATGAAGAGGCACATCAAGGAAATAGAATATAATTGTCAGAGAAATGTACAACTAGGAAATAATAATATGGACCAGAAAAGTACCAAGTAAAAGGTATATCCAATGGAGAGCCTGAGTGTTTTATTGTTATCCTCAAGTATAGAAAGATATTGGAAAAACCCCTCAGCATGTTTCGTAGATCTCTAATTGTAGTGTGTCTATGTGACTTCATGAATAAGACTCTCACAAGATGGATAGACATTGATTGGTTACAAGCTTCATTGTTGAAAAAGGTAATCATTTAGATAAGATCACAGAGACACCAAAATGTCCAAGTATTCTCCTGATAAGAATACATATTTAGATAGGAATCATAGAACATTAAAATCTCCAAAAAAAAAAAAATTCAAAATTGTGGGCAACCTAAACCAAAGGGCAATGGAGAGCTATATAGTAACGATAAGTAGATTGGAACATATTGTCAATAATTTGCAAAAAGAGGTATAAAAGATAATCAAAGGGATCTATGATCATAACAGTTAGTAGGTTGCTTATTTAGTGTGACAGATAGTCAATGGGTAGCTTGGATGTGTTTGTAAGGATAAAAGAACTAAAGGAAGGCCTCCGATGTAGTATATAGATTCTTTATGGAAGACTTACTTGAGACCATGGAAAAAATCAGAAAGGATAAGAAAGCATAGGTAAGATGCTGCAAGTATGATTTTGCTTACATAGGATTGAAGCATTGAAGAAAGCCTTCCCAAATATCAGAGATGACTAAAAATGGAATGTCTCAGGAAGTAGTGGATTCCCCATTACCAGAGGATATTGAGGACAAGGATTACTGCATTATTTGGAAATTAGACTGATAACTTCTTACTTCTTTTCCAGTTCTAAGGTTCTATGGTATTTTGGCATATGACCAAAATGTCCTGGCTTTTAGGGATTTTATTTTATGGGCTGACTCAGAATTGCTCATTGATTCATACATAAGATATACTGAGTCACTGAGCAATTTAGTGACTGGCCAAAGCTCATATATGAAATATAAATAGATACACTGCAAACAGAATTTTGAGATATTCCTGTATTTCATATTCACCAAACCATAATTCTTTTTAATAACCATTTTTAATTTCTTCACATTATGTATCATATATCTGTAATGATTGGAATGATGCCACCTACTGGAGACTTGCTGTGGGAAAGCTCCACCATGAGGAAAATGCCTCAGAGGCATTGTGGCTTTTCCTTGGCGTCAGGAAATGACGTTTGCTCATGGGTGCTGTCTATCAAGGCTACCAGCCAATCAACTTGAGGAGCCTCCTATTTTTTGGGAGGAGACAGGAAGGAGGAGAGGGAGCCTGTGCGGAGAGGTCTTGCGTTTTTGGGTTCCTGACTTGGTGGTGGTGGCGGCAGAGGACTTCACAGGAAATTTGAGGAAAGATAGGAATGCCAGGCTGTTGGAATTTTGTTCTCAATCTTTTTCTTTCTATTTTCCAATAAACCCTTAAAAACCTAAACTTGTTTTGTCAGTGATTTTAGTCAGTTTCCCCCAAAACTGGGGGAACAGATTAGAATCCACAATTGGAATCTTAAATTACACATATCAAAATCGTATAAGAATCCATGAAATAGTTAACAAAGACAATTTTTCTGAATGTTAGTATTATGAAGCATAAAACTGGAAGACACATGTTCACTAAGGTAAAGCACTGCTATCAAAATGTCCACATTAGAGTCCAAATAAGAGAGGGTTTCCGTAATGAGAATGCCCATAGCCTCCTGTTTCTGTATGATATGGTTTTAATTGTGTAAAGTCCCACACCACTGCTGTACCTTCTAATTGGGCTCCACAATAAAGAGTTTACCCTAACTATCCATATTGAGAAGAAACAAAAACAAGTGGATGAAAAATGCCTATTGTATATACAGAGGACTATAATTTTCAGTTAAACAGGCGATAGAGTTGGTCCATCATTTGTTAGATTGATAGATCGATATAGATATAGATAGATGTGTTGATATTGGACAAACACTGTTTGAATAATTATCTGGTCTAAGAAATGAATAGGAGAAGGAAGAGGGTAGGTTAGATTGCTTTTAAGAACTTGCACAGTATTTTTAATGACCCAAGGCTTCTCCCTGAAACAAAAGCTTGTCTTTCCTCACATGTCATATATTAGTCATGCTATATGACTGAAGATCATAGAATATCAGTTCCCAAAGAATAGAATTTAGAGACTAACCAAAGGGTAATAGAGACATACAGGCTAGGTGTGAGAAGACTTCAACATATTACTCTTTAAGACTAATACAAGAAGAGTAACTTAAAGTAACTTTTAAATTTAAAAAATTATATCATCAGAGAAATGTATGATCAGAAAAGAAGGCAGACCAGTCAGGTGGTTAGTGTGAAGGATAACTAATTATGGGCACATACTCCCTCTTTTCTACTCAATGTTATGGAAAGAAAGATCCTTAATATATTAATAAAGGATAGTTGAGAATGCATGGACAAGAATTGTTGTCATTCATCCTTCATTCTTGAAGAAGACCAATGATGTCACGAGGGTGATGGCTTGACTTGTGTAGGAATTGGATTTAAATGAAGCAGTTTTGAAAAGTTGTCAGCCTTCACTCTCTCCTCCAGAGTCACTGAAGTGCAGTGGTAAGGCATAAATCAAGATGCCTGGCAATGACCTGCAATGTGGTAGGGAAAGACCTTAATGGACAAGGGTTAAATAAATTAAGAGGACTCAGATAGGTCATGATCTGCTTTGTTGGTTGGGAGTAACAACATTAATGAGAATACATATCCACTGAAATATCAAGTATTATTGTTACTAAAATATTTTTATCTTACCACTTTTTAAATACACACACACATATATGCAATGTATAGCTATAAAAATTAATCCCTGACTCAAAACTGTAAGAAAAAGTAGGTTCTTACCATTCATGAGCAGTCCCCTTGTGAAAAGGAAAGGGAACCATATGGACATGAGGGGGAAAGGTTAACAGATTGCAAACTCATCTGCTTCTCAGGAAGGCAAATGCATTCAGTTGGCACTGAGAAAAATTGCCATAAAGACAACATGTAAATATTTTATGAATCAGATGCAAACCCCAACAATTCCAGCAACACACAAAACAGATGCTTAATTTATGTAATGGCAACCTGTGTCTTGTTACAGGTTGGCTCTGGTTTGTCATTCACATTCAATTTCAAACACTAACCTCTCAGAATCCATGTGCTAAAGCTTAACTAATCTGCTTTCTTTACCAAAGCGTGCATAATATGCCTAAGTATTGCTAATTCAGCAGTGAAAAATAAATTACACTTTTAAGCCAAACAATTAACCCTCAACTTTAAATGTTGCTTGCTAGAGCAAGCTTCAAAACATACATATTTCTCTGATACTTACAATTTCTGCTGGCTTCACTGGATAAAATAATATGAATAAATTCTTCTCCTGAATCTCTGATCACTGTTAGTTAATGCTTATAACATTGCTATAAATTACATGTAAAGTCCTTGAAGGCAGGAAATAAGTATTATAATAATAATTTCTATTTATATAATACATTTTAAAGTACTTTCCTTACAAACCAACTGTGGGTGGAGGGAATGGGATGGGTTGAAGAGCTGAGCTATGATTTCATTAGTTTAAGAAACTCTAAAAGGGGAAGGCAGATCTAATGATGCATATTAGCATCTTTTAATTTTAAATTTATAATCAGAGTTTACTGGAGCACCAAAATATTGTGATTCTAATTCACACAACCTTTATGTATCAGAGGCAGGAAGTGAATCCAATTCTTCCTGACTTTGCAACCATACCACCTTTCTGCTATCCATATTTTTAAAATGTGAGGAAGTTGATACCCCAAAAAAACCATATTGCTAGTAAGTTATAGGATTATGATTAGAATTTTGGTTTACTCAATCTCAGTTCAGGGTTCTTATTTATTTATTTAGCTAATCATTCATTATCTATCTATCCATTCATTCATTTATTTTGCTGGTATCAGGAGGCCTAGCAGTAGATATGAATGTCCTGGAATCCAAGAGGTTCTCTTGACACTAATGATCAGGGAGCAGTTGCACAAGCTTCTCAAATTCTCCAGGAACCCTGGGAAATTTATCATTTGGCACTCTTTCAAAGAGGGGAGGCGTCAGTTTCCTACCAAGCACTCAGGCTATTAACAGAGCAACAGCAAAAATAAGAGAAGAAATGCAAACCCATCCCCATAGACAACTGTTTTAGAGGCATCTTCTGTTTTATGTAGGCTGAGCAGTACCTTTTCCTGGGCAAAGGAGTATGACATCTTCCTTAATGCCTGAAGCAATAAAGTCCTATCCTTGATGAATTTGGCAGTGGGCATTTCAGCGAAATTCCCATTGTGTATGGGGACAAATTTCTGATTTAGGATTACTGAATGCCATGGAGAATTCAAGACAAAGGGAACTAGTGTTGTACAGTTATCCTTTCTACCTCATGACTTTCTCCATTGCAGTTTCGATATACTGTGGGTCAGCATAAACAATTAAATGGGAATTTTGGAGGAGTTTTGAGGAAGCCACAGATGATACATGAAGGCAAGCAGATAACACAGAAAAGGTTTAGAGACTCAGAAATGCATAAAATATATGTATAGTATTGTATAATATCAACAAATTTTGTCTTTTAACACCATAGTAATTCAGACTTCTTCTCTGACATGAAGGAAAAGCCAAAAAAATTTATGTGGATTTTCCAGATAACCCCTGTGATGTGTAAGGGATAACTCTATTTGAATTTAGCCAGTAACTGTATCTTTTTGTTTGTTTGTTTGTTTTTTTGAGGGGCAATGGGGGTTAAGTGACTTGCCCAGAGTCACACAGCTAGTAAGTGTCAAGTGTCTGAGCCCAGATTTGAACTCAGGTACTCCTGAATCCAGGGCCGGTGCTCTATCCACTGCGCCACCTAGCCACCTAGCCACCTAGCCATGCCCAACTGTATCTTTTTTAAGCTTATCATCAATGAAGTTATTCTTAATGCATTTTATGTAAGGCAGAGCTCTTGTTTATTTATGACTGTTCCTTGAAAACAAAGGAGTGGCTTATGGGTCTAGTAATCCATTGGTGAAAAGGGTAATGTTAATGGGCATGATCACTGATAAGCTACAGATGAGAAGCATGACTTCTGAGTCAGAAGTTTCACTGGAGAATGTATTTAATCCTATGGAGATTTGGGCTACAAGGAAAGAGAACTGGAATCTAAGTGCTGGTATGGAAGAAAGCCTTGAGATTATTCCATCAAAATGCTCAAAGATACTAATGAAGGTGGACTTTCTTTTATAAAAATCTTGAGTGGTAACAGGAGAGATTTAAATACTGCACTAATGAATTATTGGTACAGTGGTTAACAAGTGTTGTTTGATGGTGTGCAACTAAGTTTTTTAGTCACATGGTTTGAAGATCTTACAGAGGATTTGTTCAACCAAACCAGTTAGTCCCTAAATTGCACCTTATCCATTCTTCTCCCAGTAGCTAAAATGGGGAGTTCTGGATACCTGGCCCTACTATTGGAAAGTCCCTTTGCACTAGTTCCTTGATGAAAGACTATAAAATAGGGAGTGATTCTTTTTTTAAAAAAAATATGGGGGGCAGCTAGGTGGTGCAGTGGATAGAGCACTAGCCCTGGAGTCAGGAGTACCTGAGTTCAAATCCAGCCTCAGACACTTAACACTTACTAGCTGTGTGACCCTGGGCAAGTCACTTAACCCCAATTGCCTCACTAAAAAATATATATATATGGGTTTGGTAAACTATGTTTATGTCTCTATCTTTTGGGTGGAGTCCCACCTGAATGGTATCAGACTTTAGTTATAGACCTACCAGGGCAGAATAACTGCTGAAGTTGGAGCCAGAGATTGACAATCTGTCAAGAAATATAGGGTTGTTCACACCAAAATAAGTACTCAGGACACTGGCTTGAGCTGTTGCCATGGCTTATAAATGGAAAAGAGGGCCACCAAATATATAAGAAACTACTCATATCATCAGTCATGTTTCTATTCTAAGGTACCCTCAACAGGTAGGCATATCCCAGTTTCCGTTGGATATCTTGGGAGGAATTCTCCTGAGGCAAGGAGAATTCTTGCTCAATTGGAAGTGAGTAGAAAATCACTTGTTTGTATCTCAGTGGTGGTGACTAAATCAGGGGTGAGAGAAGAGTGAATCATGGGCATGAGAATTAAACATCCTTTGGAAATACCTCCTATATGAACACTTAAGATAGCATCTTTTGAGAGTTATTGTGGGTATGGGTAAATGGAAGACTTTGGGGTTGCCTGAAACATCTCACATAGTTAAACTCAAACAATATTAGGTCCAGTTCAGAGTTGGGAATGGGGAGACAGAGCCAAGATAGCAGAGATAAATGAAAAATTGGGAAGATAAATGAGAATGATGCAAGGTGTATCAAGATAATGGAATGTGATAGATGAGATTTAGCAGATACTCAGGGGCCCACCTGGAGATTAATTTGAACTGATTGGATTGCATAAGGGGACTGACTGCTGAATGGATTACTGGCTGACTTCTAGTTAAGCACATCTGGCTAGTACTTAAGGGTACTTAAGAAAGCATGGTCCTCAGAAGCTGAAAAAACTCTGAAATTTGAATTTGAATGACACTGGCCAATCAGCTTGAAAAACGTCCCATTTCAGGGAGGGGAACATGAAGCAGGAAGGAGACGCTGGCCAAGCTATTCACTCTCTTTTGGCTGGGAGACTTCTGTGTGGTGGCAGAGAACTTGAGAAGTGGGAGATTAGGAAGGCTAGAATTGCCAGGTTATAGGAAATCTGTTCTCAATCTTTCTCTTTCTTTTACTATCTTTCAATAAACCCTTAAAAAATCTAAACTCATTTATCAGTGATTTTAGTCAGTTTCCCCAAAAAACTGGGGGGGGGACAAATTAGAACCCACATTTAGAATTTTAAATTGCACAAAGGAAATCAGGAAAAAAGATTCAAGAGCTTGGTAAAGGATACTTGATAAAAATACTGAAGAAAACAACACCTTAAAAAACAGAATAGACCAAATGCTAAAAGAGGCATAAAGATCCAATGAAGTGAAGAATGCCAATTGGCTATATGGAAAAAGAGGCACAAAAATGCACTGAAGAAAAGAACTCCTTAAAAAGTAGAATTGGCCAAATGGCAAAGGAGGTACAAAAGCCCAGTGAAGAAAATAATTCCTTAAAAATTAGAATTTGGCAAGTAGAAGCTTGATATGACTTGATAAGACATAAGGAAATAATAAAACAAATTCAGAAAAATGAAAAAAAAAACAGAAGACGATGTGAAATAACTCATTGGAAAAACAACTGAACGGGAAAAGAAATCCAGGAGAGATTTTTTTTAATAGAATTTTATTTTCCAAAATATATGTAAAAACAAATTTTAACATCAATTTAAAAAAAAAATTGTTCCAACTTCTCTTTCTCCTCCATTCCCACCACCTACCCACTAGAACTCAAGCATTTCAAAATAAGTTATACATGAGTAGTCATGGAAATCATTTCCACATTAGCTAGGTTGCAAGAGAAAACAGTTAAAAAAACTCCCAAAACTTCAGACTCAGGAATTGTCAAAGAGAAAAAAATTTTTTTTTTTTAAATGTGTTTCCAGGGGCAACTAGGTGGCGCAGTGGACAGAGCACCAGCCCTGGAACCAGGAGCACCCGAGCCCAAATCCGGCCCCAGACACCCAACACCCACCAGCCGCGCGACCCTGGGCAAGCCACCCAACCCCAAATGCCTCACCAAAAAAGAAAAAAAGAAAGAAAAGAAAAAAAATATGTTTCCATCTATTTTCAGATACTATCACTTCTTTCTCTGTAGATGGGTTGCCATTTTCATAAGTCCTTCAGGGTTATATTGGACCATTGCCTTGCTGAAAATAACCACATGCTTCCCAGCAGATCATCTTACACTATTGCTATTATTTTGTATACAGTACATTTCACTCTGCTTCAGTTCATGTAGGTCTTTCCAGGTTTTTCTGATAGTATCCTGTTCATCATAACTTAAATAAAGTACCTTAAACTTGACAAAGAATTTTCTTCATATTAGCCCAGCAAAGTCATCATAACTATTTCCCTCCATACTATTCCCTTCCCATGATATTTACTCTATTTTCTATCTTCTTGTAAACTATTCCTCCTCAAAAGTGTTTTACTTCTGACTGTCCCCTCCCCTACTCTGCACTCCCTTTTTTTTCACCCTTCTTTCCTTATCCTCTTCCCCTCATACTTTCCTTTAGGGTTAAATAGATTACTCCTCCCAACTGGGTGTGAATGTTACTCCCTCCATGAGCCAACTCTGATGAGTTTAAGGTCTTTGAGCTAATTCTTTGTTCCAAATTTTCTTCCTCTCTCTCTCCTCAACCCTCCCTATGAAATCAAGCAATTCAATATTTCATACTTGTGCTGTTATGCAGAACATCTTTACCTTCCTCGAAAGTATTTTGCTTTTTACTACTCTCTCCCCGAATCTGCCCTTCCCTCCTCCCCACCCCCTTAACTCCCTCCCCTCCCTTCGGGCAAAAATATATTACTATACCCACTTGAGTATGTATGTTAGTCCTTCTTTGAGTCAATTCTGATGATATTAAGGTTCACTCACTCCCCAATTCCTTCCCCCTCTTCCCCTCCCCTCCATAAGCTTTTTTCTTGTTTCCTTTATGTGAACAACCTCTCCCCAGACCATCTCTCCCCTTCCCCATCTCCCAGTCTATTTCTCCTACACCTCAACCCTATTTTAAGGATGTCATTATGGGTTAGTTAGGTGGCACAGTGGACAATGCACCAGCCCTGGACCCAGGAGGCCCCAAGCCCAAATCCGGCCCCAGACATAAGACACCCCACACAGAACAAAACATAACATCCCTTCGTATTCAGTTTGGACTACCTGAAAATCATAATAAAAAAAAAGAGCCTAGACATTATCTTTCAAGAAATCATCAAGGAAAACTAGCCTGATATTCGAGAATAAGAAGGTAAAATAGAAATTGAACAAATCTACCTCATAAAAGAGATGAATGTTATAGTAAAATTCCAAAGCTCCCGGGTAAGTACTGCAAATATGAGAGCAGCTAGGTGGGGCAGTGGATAAAGCACTGGCCCTGGATTCAGGAGGGCCTGATTTCAAATCCGGCCTCAGACACTTGACACTTACTAGCTGTGTGACCCTGAGCAAGTCACTTAACCCCCATTGCCGAGAGAGAGAGAGAGAGAGAGAGAGAGAGAGAGAGAGAGAGAGAGAGAGAAATTACTGCAAGCAGTTAAAAATAAACAATTCAAATATAGTGGAGCCACAGTCAGGACAACGCAAGATATAGCAGTTTCTATTTTAAAGGATCAGAGGACTTGAAATATGATATTCTGGAAGGGAAAAAGAGCTAGGATTACAATCAAAAATCGCCTACCCAGAGAAACTGAGTATAATCTTTCAACAAAATATATTCAAGGGAAAAAAGGACTTTCAAGCATTCGTTATGAAAAGACCAGAGCTGAATAAAAAATTTGACTTTCAAATATAAGACTCAAAGGTAAGCAGGAAAGAGAAATCATAAAGGATTCAATAAAGCTAAACTGTTTACATTCCTACATGGGAAGCTGATGCTTATAACTCCTAAAAACTTTCTCATTATTACAGCAATTAGAAGGAGTATACATGGGGGCAGCTAGGTGGCACAGTGGATAAATCACCGGTACTAGATTCAAGAGGACCTGAGTTCAAATCCAGGCTCAGACACTTGACACTTACTAGCTGTGTGACCCTGAGCAAGTCACTTAACCCTCACTGACCTGGAAAAAAAAGGAATATACATAAAACACACAGGGGGGGACTTGAATATAGTGGGATGATATGAAAAAAATAAAATTAATGGGTGAGAAACAAAAATGCACTGGAAAAGGGGGAAAGGGAAAGGTAGAATGGGGTAAATTATTTGACATCTCTAGTATCAGCCAAAGTATTTTCTTCCTTTCCTAGCTCAATGAGTCATGTCTAGGAGAGCTTAGCCTTTGAGTAAAACCATGTTTCCTGGTTCACTGATGACTGCATATTGTGAGAAAGGTATATGCAAGTGGATCTCACCAGACATTAATCTAGTAACTGGGGTCTTAGCAAGTCTTCCTATTTTACTGAGCCATGAGCTGCACAGCTAGTGTGTATGAAACTTGAGGGAAAGAACAGACAATATTATTTATTTATATTGATTCTTATGTGGCAGCCATGAATCTGGATAAATGGTCTGAAAACTAGAGATAATAGACCTGGAAAAGCTCTCCAATTTGGGGTCAAGAACAATGGATTTATATTTTTTCTTATGCCTCTCACTACATTTAAGCATGTTAATGCCACTCAGAAAAATCAAATGCCCTCTGCTGAACTGAATAATCAAGTTGATGCTCTTGTAAGAATAACAGTGACTGGGCTGAGGGGGCAATTAGGTGGCACAGTAGATAAAGCACTGGCCTGGGATTCAGGAGGAACTGAGTTCAAATCTAGCCTCAGACGCTTGACACTTAACCAGCTGAGTGACCCTGGGCAAGTCATTAAATCCTCATTGTCCAAGAAAAGAAATAAATGAATAACAATGACTGGAAACACTGTCCATCTTCATTCTGACATGGTATGTGTAATGCTATGTTGCAGTTTGCATGAAATCATATGGTTCCCTTAAAGAAGTGTTATGTAAATCCTATTCAATCAAGCTCTCAATGCCAATTAGAACATCACCATTGGGACAGCTAGGTGGCGCAGTGGATAGAGCACCGGCCCTGGAGTCAGGAGTACCTGAGTTCAAATCTGGGCTCAGACACTTGACACATTAACTGTGTGACCCTGGGCAAATCACTTAACCCCAATTGCCTCACAAAAAAAAGAACATACACCATCAAGAGATCAGTTTATTACTGATCCCACTTAATTCTTATCCTCCTAGCAAATTGATTGTTTGGGCTCTCTTTCTCCTTCTTAAGACAAGTTGTTTGACCTCATTACAATTGGTAATAATTCAGGATATGGCAATGTAGTATAGGTTAAATCCTCCACCATGGCAGCCATCATTAAAGCCCTTCTAGAACACATTCCTCTTAAAGCATCCCCTGTACTATAGCCTCTAAGAAGGGTAACTGTTTTACTGGCAAAAAGGTTGAGATTGGGCCAATTGCCTTCACATTCATCATATTCATTAGACTTTTCATCTTCAATATCATTACGCAGTACCAGGTATTATTAATTGCTGGAATGGACTTTAAAAATAACAACTTTCTCATGATCGCTCCAATTATCAGGGCTGAATGTTCTAATCCTCAGTCTATATCTTCAATAAATCAGTAATATGATGAAAAAGGAAAGGGCTCTCTGGTTCATCATTTCTTTTTATTTCATTTTTTCTTTTTTTGTGTGTGGGGCAACTAGGGTTAAGTGATTTGCCCAGGGTCACACAGCTAGTAAGCATCAAGTGTCTGAAGTTGGATTTGAACTCAGGTCCTCCTGAATTCGAAGGCTGGTGCTTTTTTCCACTGTGCTACCTAGCTGCCCCTGGTTCATTACTTCTTGGATCCAATCTTCATAAGTACTCACTTGATAAGCATGGACTACTATTGAATACAGTTAACCTTCTCCATCCTTGTTCCATTCTCTCTGTAGAATCCCTTGGACAATGAGAATTTTGCCCCCTCAGAAAGCACTATATAACCTAGGGAAATGGTTCAGGAAAGTTTCTTTTACTCTATGAAGGATGTATTACTCTTTCCTATAAGCGGTTTAAAAGAAAGAGGGGTGAAATTATTGGGAGTGTTTGGCTGTTAAATGATACAGCAAAGGTAAACTTGCCTCTTTATAATGACAGTGAACCACCTTTAGCTGATTTGGTGATAATTTTGAGTCTCTGGATAAGGGAGTATCCTGGTAAGATGGAGTCTTCAATCAGCCTCCACATAAGGAAGGGGTTTCCCTGCAGTGCCCTCTAAAGGGGTGAGAATTTTATATTATCCCTTGATTAGGTTTTCATGAAGGAAGTGATTTTAACTATCAGGACAAAGAACACTGTGTAGGTGGTGGTTTTAAAGGCTAAAAT
This sequence comes from Dromiciops gliroides, assembly GCF_019393635.1. Taxonomy (NCBI): domain Eukaryota; kingdom Metazoa; phylum Chordata; class Mammalia; order Microbiotheria; family Microbiotheriidae; genus Dromiciops; species Dromiciops gliroides. Next base: position 194,968,781 of record NC_057861.1, read on the forward strand.
TCTAGCTAGTCTGTCTAAAATATCTAACGAGTAGTCACCAATAAATTATAAGCTTTAGCAAGAGTTAGACTTTTAAGCATTTATTAAGGAGAATAAGAATTTGGTAAAGAGAGACAGAAAGGCCTACATTCATCTATCTATTAAAGGGAGAGTGCATTTCTAGCTCCGCTCTCCACCAGAGTCCACAGGAAAGAGCCCGAGTCAGAGAGCCAGGCTCCCCCTTCTTCCTCCCACAAGCAAACGTCACTTCCTGACACCAGAGAAAAGACACATGGTCTTACCCTCAAAGACCTTCACCTCATGGGTGGAGCTCTTCTACAGTCAGTCTCCAGCAGGTGGCATCATTCCAATCATTACAGTGGTAAATGGAGAATTCCAATGTCAACTCATGCCTTACAACAGGTTACGTTCAAGAAGTTAATGGCCTCTTAGTAACCATGCTAGACAGCTCAGATATCTAATGGAAAATAGTCATGGTTTCAGAAATATCATCTGTGTTGTTGACCTGGCTTCCCTAGGGTTGTTCCTGGCCACTGTGATTTTCTTTACATCAGAAGAACTTCTCTAGATCGCCCCTAACCTTATTCCCTGACATCAATTGTATTTTTTGAAGGGCAGGGAAAGGTAAAAGGAACAGACATTTATTAAGTGCCAACTATATCAAAAGGGGATGTATGGGGTGTTTAGGGAGGCCTAATATCCCTGGTATGAGAGCTTGTTGAGCCCTTTTCAAGGGCTCTTCAACTACCTTTGGTGTCCACTTTTCACCAAACTCTTACCTGGGGTTCCAAGAAGCTATGGCATGTACAGTGGCCACACACTCAAGTAAAACCATCTCAGCAGATGGGCCAAATCAGATTAAGGGTAACTGACAGACTTTAAATCCAGTGATGAGTTAGGAGAATGTCTACCAAAAGCATGTAAAGAATTTCCCTGATAAAATAGATGATTGAGAACAATTTGTTCCAATGGCCATGAAGGTGGTAGAAACAGGCACTGTGAAGTACTTAAAGCTTGGTCATCCTTCAAAGATACAAAGGTCTTTCACTGCAACTGATTTACCACCAGTCATCCTGATGTTTGTCTTGCCACTTGACTTTCATGACCTTAAAAGAAAGAATGAGGCAGAAGACTTTGTGAGACTCTACACTTAAATCCAATTTGTGCTCAAACCAAGACATCTTGTGAGGTCACCAGTCCTCTTCAAAAAAAATAATGAACAACTACATATGTGAAAAGCACTGAGCTAATTACTTTACAAATATCACATTTTGAAGGATATTTTATTGGTTTTGCCTTTTATTATTTGTATTAGGTTTTAGTTCAGTGATGCTTATGAGGTCAAAGTTGTTTTAATGTTATTTTAGTGGTAGACATCCCCTAATTATAAATTTAGAAGACCTTTCCACAAAGGGACAAGATTTGGTAGGGTAGGTACCTATCTGTTTTGTGTAGGCTGAGCTGATCCTTCAAGGCAGGAAGAAGGCAGCTGGGCATCCTTTCTTCCTGGGGCACAAAAAGATCACTGTATGGGGAGGTAATTTTGAAGATGTCAGAAGAATTCTTACTGCCATTTAGGGATTTTTTAATCATAAAAGTATTTTATTATTTTCTAGTTGCATGTAGAGATGGTTTTCAACATTTGTTTTTATAAGATTTCTAGTTCCAAATTTTTCTCCCTTCCCCCTCCCCAAGACAGCAAGCAATCTGATATAGGTTATATATGTATAATCACATTAAACATATTTCTGCATTAGTCATGCTGCAAAAGAAGAATCAGATCAAAAGGGGAAAACTTGAAAAAAGAAAAACAAAAAAAGGAGACATCATATGGTTCAATCTGCATCTAGATTCCACAGTTGTTGTTTTTTCTGGATTTGAAGAGTAGGGATATTTTTCTGACACTCATTACTGATTTCCACAGCTAATGCTGAGGCAGAAAAGAATGGTATTTTATTTGACTTTAACCAGGAATTTTATCTTTTTAATACTGTCATCAATAAAGTTTTTTATTTCAGTTTTTAGTCTATGAGAATCTTATATCATTCTAATTCTGAGACTGAATTATTGGTCACGCCTGAGTCGGCCTTGATCAGAATAACACCTAAAACATAAAAACAAACTCAGGGTAGGGTGATACAGTGAAAAACATCATGGGTCTGCAATTGGAGCCACTATTCTCAAATCTCACTGCTTAAGGTGATTTATCTCCATGATGCTGGACAAATTAAAACCTCTCTGGGCCCTAGTTTTCTCAGTTATAAATGAGAGGATTAAACTATATAGGCTCTTTTGTGACTTCCAGCTCTAGATTTAAGATTTTAATAATCCTACAAACCTTCTTCTCATAGAGTTCTTCTAATTTATAGGTTTACCCAGTGTTTATGACCCCCTTATTCATATAGGAGAAAAAATAGGGAGTAACTAAATTATTAAGCAACATTCTACACCAGTGAGTTTTGCCTTCATTGTGTACCTATAGTCCTCCTGACTTTGAGCCTGATACTGAAGTGAGATTCTATTTCAGGGGGAATCAACTCAGGCTTACACAGAAGACAGCTATCTTTCCTTCTTTGCCTTCTCTAGGAAGTTTTAGACTTGTAGTGCTCTCTCTGTTTTTTTGTTTTGTTTTGTTTTTTGGGGGTTTTTTTGGTTTTGCAGGGAATTGCAGTTAAGTGACTTGCCCAGGGTCTTACAACTAGTAAGTGTCTAAGGTGAGATTTTAACTCAGGTCCTCCTGAATCCAGGGCCAGTTCGTTATCCGCTGCACCATTAAATATTCAATAATACCTGTATGAGTTGTTCAAGGAGGAGTAGCACCTCTGATATGAAGGCTTGCCAAGCCCCTTTCAGGGCTGTTCATCCAACTTTCATGCCTACTTGGCATTCAACTTACCTGTGGTATCAAGAAGCTGTAACAACCATGCCCTGGTATATCATCTTGGCAGATAGGCTAAACTAGATTAATGGTAACTGATGGACCCCAAAACCATCGGTGAATTGGTGGGGTTGTCTACCCCAAGCATGTGAAAATTTCCCCTACAGAAAGGGCAGATGAAAACAATTTGTTCCAATGCTAATGAAGGCAGCTGAAGCAAACTGTGTGGCATGCTAAGAGCTTGGTCAGACATTGAAGATGCCAAGATCATCCTCTGCCTCCCAGGTCATGGCCAGAGGTGCTGACTTTCATCTTATCACTGGAATTTGAATATTCTAGAAGACAGAATGAGGCTAATGACTTTGTGTGACTTAACCTCACTTAAATACGATTCACACAAGTCAAGACATCACCTGATGATGTCATTAGTCCTCTTTGAAATGAAGGACAAACAGCAGAACACATTGTTGCCAGAGACCTGGCTTTTAACCTAGATGCTGTTGCTGATATTAGTATGGTAGAACCTGTTGAATAAGGAATAAAAACTCTACAGACCCACAGGTTCATCTTCCTAAATTAGGAAGCATTTGCTTAGGGATCCCTTTTCAGTTTTCCCTCCCTATACTCATTATTCATATTAGATGAGGATAGTTATTCTGCAATAACTCAAATCTTTTAATAAATAACTCCAAAAATATTTGAGCTTTGCTTTCATTTTTTAAAAACATGGCGATAATAGTTATCCCATAAATAGTCAGGAATTACACTTTTAAAAATTATTCTGACAAGTCAATCCATGGGGTTGATCAGGCCCTGCTCTAGACTATTCCCATTTAGGGGGATCCTTACTCTTATTCAAAATGTAAATATATTCCTCCTGGGTTGGAAATCTGATATACTTTCTATGAATTTTCATACCTTCTACAAATTTATCTAGTTTATTGATAAATACATTAAACAGGGCCATGGAATGGTTCTTGAACCATTTCACTGCAATTTATCAGGTCAATGAATGGTCTTTGGGTTCATTCACTCAACCAGTTTTAACCTACCAAACAGTAACACCATCTATCTTGTCCACAAATATCACAAAAAATACATTGTCAAATACTTGAGTGAAATATAAATACATTTTGTCAACTTCATACCCCCTTTTGACCAATCTAGTTACCTTGCCAAAAACAATAATTAAATTTTTTGTATCTTCTTGATGAAGCTATGCTGACTTTTGTGATCATTGCTTTCTTTTCCAATTTCTTATAAACCATCCTTTTAATAATGCAATTTTAAAAGAAAAAAATAGAAACAGAAGATAAAAATTGGTTACTAATTATTATTCCAGAGGACTGTCATAGCTATAACATTTAAACACACATGCAAACAATTTATATTTTCTGATTCTTAAAGCCAATTATCATCCTTGCAGGTAATTTATTCAACAAACAATTGGCTTGTCCCTCCTGATTGGCAACTTGTGGTCCTATAGGATTAATCTTTTAGAGATGTAATCCATCTATTATTCACCATCCCTGTACATGAAACACCCAGAATCTTTTATATACTCTAGAGACTCCAAAGAGCTATCATCATTGAACTAAATAACAGTTTTTACATATATACATATACACATGTATGTATACATATATGTATGTGTACATGCATATACACACATATATTATCAACTTGATCTCTTTAAGGAGGTTATGTCAAAGCACAAGACAATCCCCTACCATAATCCTAATTTTGGCTCTGAATATTAATAAGGCTAAATATGAAGTCCTTCGTGGTGGTTCAGAGAAACAGAATGAGCAAGAGCGAGAGCGAGACAGAGAGAGAGAGAGAGAGAGAGAGAGATGTCTAGGAAGAGAGAGGTAGCTAGATAAAAATGCAAGTGAACAAGATATGTGGATTTTGATGTATTAAAATATCAATATTAGTAAAGCATGTGTTATGGAAGCCAAAATAAAGCTGATAAAATTAACCTGTATTAGTGGTACCATAGTATCCAGAATTGGGACTATTGTAATGCCACAAAAGTAGAAGTCTGTCCTTGTGAGACCACATCTGTAATATTGTATTTTATGAAGATTATTGCTTTATAATATACTTTGAGATTTGATATGGCTAGGATACCTTCCTTCACGTTTGTTTTCATGAATCCCCTTGATCTGCTTGCCCTTTTATTCTTCCAAATGATTTTTTTTCAGCTGATTTTTAAAAGATTTTTTCTAGCTGTATAAAATAATTCTTTGGTACTTTGACTGGTATGGCACTGAATGAGTAGATTAATTTAGGTAGGTTGTCATTTTTATGATATTTGCTTGACCTACCATGACCAATTGATATTCTTCCAATTGTTTAGATTTGACTATATTTGTGTGAAAAGTGTTTTGTAATTGTGTTCATGTAGTTCCTAGGTTTGTCTTGGCAAGTAGACTCCAAAGTGTTTTATATTGCCTACAGTTATTTTATTTTTCTATTTTTGTTTTTATTTTATTTGGTAATTTAATTATCTCCCAAATTACATGCAAAAATAATTTTAACATTCAATTTTAAAACTTTGAGTTATAAATGTTCTCCCTTTATCCCTGCCCCAACCTCTGTATTGAGAAGGCAAGCAATTTGATATAGATTATACATGTGTGGTCATGCTAAACACTTCCATACTTGTCATTTTGTGAAAGAAAACATAGTTTAAAAAAACTCAAGAAAAATAAAGTTTAAAAAATATGCTTCAGGGGCAGCTAGGTGGCGCAGTGGATAAAGCACTGGTTCTGGATTCAGGAGGACCTGAGTTCAAATCCGGCCTCAGACACTTGACACTTGCCAGCTGTGTGACCCTGGGCAAGTCACATAACCCCAATTGCCCTGCAAATATATATATATATATATATATATATATATATATATATATATATATACATATATACATATATATGTTTCAATCTGTATTCAGACACCATCAGTTCTTTCTTTAGGAATGGATAGCATTTTTCATCATGAATCCTTCCAAGCTCTCTTGGCTCACCATATTGCTGAGAATAGCTGTCATTCACAGCTAATCATCTTACAATATTGCTATTACTTTGTACACAGTACATTTCACTTTATTTCAGCTCATGTAAGTCTTTTCAGATTATTCCATGAGCATTCTACTCATCATTTCTAGTAGAGAAATAGTATTCCATCATAATCACATACCACAATTTGTTTAGACATTCCCCAATTGATGGGGATCCCCTCAATTTCTAATTCTTTGCCACCAGAAAAGAGCTGCTATAAATATGTTTGTACACATATATACTTTTCCTTTTTATTTTGTATCTCTTTTTAGATGCAGACCTAGTAGTGGTATTGCTAGGTCAAGGAGTATGCATGGTTTTATAGCCCTTTGGGCATAGTTCTATAGAATGCTTGAATCACTTTATAACTCCACTGACAGTGAGAAATGAGAAATGAGAAAATGTCTCATTTTCCCCACATCCCATCCAATATTTATCATTTTCCTCTTCTGTTCTATTAGTCAATCCAATAGGTATGAGGTAGTACCTAAGAATTGTTTTGATTTGCATCTCATCAATCAATAGTGATTAGAGCATTTTCTTAATGTGGTTTAGATAGCTTTGATTACAAACTATTTATATCTTTTATTCATTTATCAATTGGGGAATGGCTCTTATTTTTATAATTTTGACTCAGTTCTCCATATGTTTGAGAAATGAGGCCTTTTTTATAGAAACTTCCTTTAAAACTTTTTTTCACAATTATTGCTAACTGTATTTCCCTCCATCCTATTCCCCCTTCATTTTTTCTATTCTTTCTCTCCCTTCACCCTTCTCAAAAGTATTTTGCTTTAGACTACTTCCTCCCCCAATCTGCCCTCCCTTCTGTCACCTCCTTTCTCTTATCCTTTTCCCCTCCTACTTTCCTGTAGGCATGCCCAATTGAGTGTGTGTTATTTCCTCTTTGAGCCAATTCTGATGAGAGTAAGGTTCACTCACTCCCCTGTCACCTCCTCCCTCCTTCCCCTGCATTATAAAAGGTTTTCTTGCCTCTTTTATGTGAGATAATTTATTCCATTCCACCTCTCCCTTTCCCTTTCTCCCAGTACATTCCTCTCTCAGCCCTTAATGTCATTTTTTTTATATTTTGGATATTTTTAGATATCATCCCTTCATATTCAATTCACACCTCTGCCTGCTATCTATATATACTCATTCCAACTGCCCTAACAATGAAAAAGTTCTTAGGAGTTACAAGTATAATCTTCCCATGTATGAATGTAAAAAGTTTAACCTTATTAAATTCCTTATGATTTCATTTTCCTATTTACCTTTTTTTTATGTTTCTCTTGAAAGTCAAAATTTCTATTTGGCTCTGGTCTTTTCATCAAGAATGCATGAAAGTCCTCTCTCAATGAATGCCCATTTTCCCCATAATGGATTTTACTCAGTTTTGCTAGGGAGGTGATTCTTGGTTGAAATCCCAGTTTCTTCACCCTACAGAATATTATATTCTAAGCTCTCCAATCCTTTAATGTAGAAGCTGTTAAATCTTGTGTTATTCTAACTGTGACTCCATACCTAAAGTTTTCTTTCTGGCTTCTTGCTGTATTTTATCCTTGACCTGGGAGTTCTGAAATTTGTCTATAATATTCCTGGGAGTTTTTATTTTGGGATCTCTTTCAAGAGATGGTGAGTAGGTTCTCTCAATTCCTATTTTACCCTCTGATTCTAGAATATCAGGGTGGTTTTCCTGATAAGTTCTTGAAATATGATGTCTAAGGTCTTTTTATATCATGACTTTCAGGTAATCCAATAATTTTAAAATTACCACTCCATTTATTTTTCCAGTTGGATATTTCACATTGTCTTCTCTTTTTTCATTCTTTTGATTGTTTTATTGTTTCTTGTTATCTTATAAAGTCATTAGCTTCCATTTGCTCAATTCTAACTTTTAAGGAGTTATTTTCTTCAGTGAGCTTTTGTTCTTCCTTTTCCACTGGGCCAATTATACTTTTTAATGAGGTTTTTTTTTTTCCTTCAGTGAATTTCTGTGCTGCTTCTTCCATTTGGCCAAATTTCAAGGCATTCTTCTCCTTATTGACTTTTTGTGCCTCTTTTACCATTTGGCCTAGTCTGTTTTTTAAGATGTTATTTTCTTCATTTTTTAGTGTGTGTCTCCTTTACCAAGCTGTTGACTCTTTTTTCATGATTTTCTTGTAAAACTCCTCTCATTTGTCTTCCCAATGTTTCATTTACCTCCCTTACTTCATTTTCTATGTCCTTTTTGAGCCTTTCTATGGCTTGAGGCCAATTCATATTTTTCTTGGAGGCTTTAGAAGTAGGACCTTTGACTTTGTTATGTTCTTCTGACAGTGTGCTTTCATCTTCCTTGGCACCATGGTAACTTTCTACTGTCAGAATTTTTTTGTTTTGTTTGCTCATTTTCCCAGCCTATTTCTTGACTTTTAAATTTTTGTTAAAGTAAGGCTCTGCTTCCAGTGTGGAGGGTGAACTGTCCCAGGCTTCAGTGGTTTTATATAGCTGTTTTCAGAGATACTTGTAGGGATCTGTAAGTTTTCAGTTTTCCCAAGATTGTATGATCTAAGTAGAGGTCTGTTTACTCCTCTCCTAGGCTGTGCTGTGGTCTTTGAAAATCCACAGATACTCTTTTCTGCCCTGTAACAGTGATTATGGGTCCTGCTCCACTGGGGCAACAAATTCTGGTATGCTAGTGCTCCTCCTCACCCTAGGACTGTCACCCAAGAATGTGTCCCAGATCTGAGTATAAGAAAAGCAAGAGTCCTGCCTCAGTGTTAGCAAAGAGACCCCTATGATCTCTTTCTGATCAGTTGTTTGATCCCCTTACTGTCTGTGGGCAGACATATACGGAAACAGCTGCTGCCACAGATGATTCAGTGACTCAAGTCCTACTCCTGATTTGCTGGGTCTGGGTCTGTGAGACTTGTGCTGGACTGTGTTCCACTCTCACCCTGGTGCAGTAGACCTTTCCTAAAGCTGTATTTGTCTGGAAAATTATTTCACTCTGTCCTTTTCTGTGTTCTGCTGCTCCAGGAATTGCCTTATGGCATTATTTAAACATATTTGAAAGGAGACCGGGGAGAACTCAAGCAAGGTAATGCCTTTTCTCAACCATCTTGGCTCTGCCCCCATGCCCAACACAGTTATTTTAAATGAAATTTCTCTTTCTATCTCTTGCTGCTTGAATTTCTTGGCAATATATAAAAATGCTAATTATGTGGGTTTATTTTGTATCCTGCAATTTTACTAAAGTTGTTAATTAGTTCAAAAGTTTTTTTATTGATTCTCCAGGATTCTCTAAGTATATCATCATATCATCTGCATAAAGTGATAGATTTGTTTCCTTATTGCCTATTCTAATTCCTTTAATTTCTTTTTCTTCTCTTGTTAGTTAGAGCTAACATTTTAGTAGAATATTCAATAGTAATGGACATCATTGCTTCACTCCTGATCTTCTTGGAACAGCTTCTAACTTATCCTTGTTACTGATAATGTTTGCTGATGGTTTTAGATAGATATTATTTATCATTTTAAGGAAAGCTCCATTTATTCCTGTGCTCTCGTTTTTTAATAGGAATTGCTGTTGTATTGTGTCAGAAGCTTTTTCAGCATCTATTGAGATAATCATATTATTTTTGTTGGTTTTGTCCTTGATATTGTCAATTATGCAGACACTTCTAATAATGAACCAGCCCTGCATTCCTGGTAAAAATTCCACCTAATCATAATATATGATCCTTGTGATTTATTGCTATAATCTCCTTGCTAGTATTTTATTATTTAAATTTTTGCAACAAATTACTTTTGTGACACAAATATGCATCAATATTCATGAGGGAATTTGATCTATGATTTCTTTCTCTATTTTCCTGGTTTAGGTATCAGCAAAAATTATTTGGTAGAACTCCTCCTTTGCCTATTTTTACAAATCTATTTACATAGTATTACTTGGAATTACATGGAATTACTTTGTGAATCCATCTGGCCCTGGGGATTTTTCTTATGGAGTTCATTGATGGCTTATTCAATTCAATTCACCTTCTCAATTTATATTTTTATAAATAGTCATTCATCTCATTTAGATTGTCAGATGTATTGGCATATATTTGAGCAAAATAGTTGCCAATAATTGCTTGAATCTCTTAATCATTGTTAGTGAATTTATTCTTTTCATTTTTGATACTAGAAATGTGATTGTCTTTCTTTCTTAATGAAATTAACCAATTGTTTATCTATTTTATTGTGGCTTTTTTTTTTCATAAAACGAGAGCCTATTTTTATTTATTAGTTCATTGGTTTTCTTGCTTTCGATTTTATTTTCAAAATTTCCAATTTGGTATTTAATTGATCATTTTAATTTTTTTCTAGATTTTGTTGTTGTTTTTATATGCCGAATTTATTGATCTGCTCTTTCTCTACTTTATTGATTTACATGTTTATAGACATAAGGTTGTTTTTCCCCCCTAAGTACTGCTGTGGCTGCATCCCATAAATTTTGATATGTTGTCACATTGTCATTCTCTTTAATAAAATTATTGATTCTTTGACCCACTCATTCTAAAGAATTAGGTTAGATTATGTAGTTTCCAATTAATTTTTCTTTCTTTTTTTTTTGCAGGGCAATGGGGGTTAAGTGACTTGCTCAGGGTCACACAGCTAGTTAGTGTCAAGTGCTTAATCCACTGTGCCACCTAGTTGACGCCCCCAATTAATTTTTTTTTTTTTTAGTGAGGCAATTGGGGTTAAGTGACTTGCCCAGGGTCACACAGCTAGTAAGTGTTAAGTGTCTGAGGCTGGATTTGAACTCAGGTACTCCTGACTCCAGGGCCGGTGCTCTATCCACTGTGCCACCTAGCTGCCCCCCCCAATTAATTTTTAATGTAATGTAATGGCCCTTTATGCAATTTTTATCTCATTATGATCTGAAAAGTATGCATTTGATATTTCTGCCTTTCTGCATTTGGTTGTGAGATTTTTATGTCCTAATAGATGGTCATTTTTTGCGTGTAGATACCATGTACCACTAAGAAAAAAGTATATTCCCTTCTATCCCCAGTCATTTTTCTCCAGGGGTCTACCATATCTAATGTTTCTAAAATTTTATTCACTTCCTTAACTTTTTTCTTTTTCTTTTTGTTAGATTTATCTAGTTCTGAAAGGAGGAAGTTGAAGTCCTCCATTAGTGTAGCTTTACTGCCTATTTCCTCTTGTGACTTATTCAATTTCCTTAAAAATGTGGATGCTGAGGGGCAGCTAGGTGGTGCAATGGATAAAGCACTGGCCCTGGATTCAGGAGGACCTGAGTTCAAATCCAGGCTCAGATACTTGACACTTAATAGCTGTGTGACCCTGGGTAAGTCACTTAACCTCCATTGCCCCACCCCCCAAAAAATGTGGATGCTATACCATTTGGTGCACATATGTTTGTACCGATATGACTTTATCGACTATGTTATCTTTTTGGTTGTTTTTTTTTTTGTTTTGTTTTCGGGGCAATGAGGGTTAAGTGACTTGCCTAGGGTCATAGAGCTAGTAAGTGTCAAGTGTCTGAAGCCACATTTGAACTCAGTTCCTCCTGAATCCAGAGTCAGTGCTTTATCCACTCTGCCATCTAGCTGCCTCTGACTATGGTAACCTTTTAGCAAGATGTAGTTTCATTCCTTATCCCTTTTAATTAGATCAATTTTTGTTTTTGCTTTGTCTGAGATTATAATTGCTACTCCTGGTTTTTTTTTTCCAGCATAAGCACAGTAGATTCTACTCCAGTCCCTAACCTTTACTCTGTTTGTCTTTGTGTTTCAAATATCTTTGTAGTAAATAACATATTGTAAAATTCTGGTTTTTAATCCACTCTGCTGTTCGCTACTGTTTTATGGGTGTGTTCAATCCACTTATATTCAAAGTTAGGATTAATAACTGTGTATTTCCCTCCATTATGTTTTTTCCTGTTTATCCTTCTCTCTCTCTCTCTCTCTCTCTCTCTCTCTCTCTCGCTCGCTCGCTCGCTCGCTCACTCACTTGCTCGCTCTCCTTTTACCCTGTTGCTCCTCACTACTGTTTTGCTTGCAACCACTACCTCCCCCAATCTGTCCTCCCTTCTATCAGTCATCCCTTTCTCTCACCCCCCTTCCATCCTACTTACCTATAAAATAATAATGATTTTATATCCCCAATAGAGTGTATCTGTAGTTCCCTCTTTGAGCCAATTCTAATGATAGTATGGTTTAAGCAATGCCCATTCCTCCAGTGTTTCCTTCCACTATGATGTCTTTTGTGCCTCTTCATATGAGATAATTTACCCTATTCAACCACTCCCTTCTCTCTTCTGCCTGTGCAATCCTCTTTTACCCCTTAATTTTGCTTTGGGGTTTTTTTTGCATATCATTCCATCAAAGTAAACTTATAACCACTCCCTCTGTCTATGTATATTCTTCCTAACTTCTCTAATAGTTATAAAGTTCTTAAGGGTTACAAGTATAATTTTCCCATGTAGGGATGAAAACAGTTTAACCTTATTGAATCCCTTATGTTTTCTCTTTCCTGTTTACCTTTTTATATTCTCTTGAGTTTTTTATTTGAAATCAAATTTTCTGGTCTTTTCATCAGGAATGCTTGAGATTCTTCTATTTCATTGAATATCCATTTTCCCCCTGAAGAATTTGTCTCAGTTTTGCTTGGTATGTTATTCTTGGTTTTAATTATAGCTCCTTTTCTGGAATATCATATTGCAAGCTCTCCATTCCTTTAAGTTGGAAGCTGCTAAAACTTATGTGATCCTAATTGTGGCTCCATGATTTTTGAATTGTTTCATTCTGGCTGCTTGCAATGTCTTCTCCTTAACCTAGGAATTCTGGAATTTGCCTATAATATTTTTGGGAGTTTTCATTTGGGGATCTCTTTCAGTAGGTGATGGGTGCATTCTTTCAATTTCTATTTTACCCCCTGTATCTAAGATATTGGTTCATTTTTCCTTTATAATTTCTTGAAATATGATGTCTCAGCTGTTTTTTTAATTATGACTTTCATAGGGTCAAATAATTCTTTTGGGGGGGTTTTGGGAGATTGTTTTTGTTTGCTTGTTTTGTTTTGTTTTGTTTTGTAGGACAATGAGGATTAAGTGACTTGCTCAGGGTTACACAGCTAGTATGTGTCAAATGTCTGAGAACAGATTTGAACTCAGGTCCTCCTGAATCCAGAGCCAGTGTTTTATCTACTGAGTCACCTAGCTGCCCTCTGGAGTCCAATAATTCTTAAATTATCTCTCCTGAATCGATTTCCTGGTCAGTTGTTTTTCCAATGAGATATTTATATTTTCTTCTTTTTTCATTCTTTTATTGTTGTTGTTGTTGTTGTTGTTGTTGTTGTTGTTGTTGTTGTTTTTGAGGTCCCGTGGAGTTATTAGCTTCTACTTGCCCAATTCAAATTTTTAAGGAGCTTTTGTACCTCCTTTTCCATTTGCCTAGTTCTGCTTTTAAGGAGTTATTTTCTTCAGGAATTTTTGTACATAGTTTTACTCCCCCCCCCCTTTTTTTAGTGTTTCCTTTATCAATTTGTTGATTTTTTTGCATGATTCTCTTTCATCACTTATTTCTTTTCCCATTTTTTCTTCTATTTCTCTTATTTGATTTTTTAAATCCCTTTTGAGTTTTTCAGGGGTTCTTTTTGGGGGCTTGAGACCAATTCATACTTTTCTTTGAGGCTTTCCATGTAGGCATTTTGACATTTTTTTCTCTTCTTAATTTCTGTATTGATTTTCCCTGTCACTATGGTAACTTCCTATGGTTGTGTTCTTGTTTTGTTTTGTTTTGTTCTTGTTCATTTTCCAGCCTATTTCATTACTTTTAATTTTATATCAATGTGGTCTCTGCTCCTGGGGTAATGGGAGCACTGTCTCATGCTTCTTGGGGAGGGGTGGAACTGGCCTTGCCCTTGGCCTGCTGTGACCCTGGGCAAGGCGCCTTGGTGGTAGCCTGCTGCACTGGGGGCATAGAGCCTCATATGCTGAGACTACAGTGTCTGACAGTCACTGGCTTGCTACACCGGGAATGCAGGGCCTCACTGCTTTGGACCAGCCTGTTGCCATGGTAGCATGGGGCTTCTCTTCGGGTCTGCTACACGAGGAGCATGAGGCCTTGCTGCAGACCTGTTGCTCCAGGGCATGGGGCCTTGCTTCTTCATCTTGGCCAGCTATGCTGGGAGTGTGAACCCTTGCTGCTTAATGTTGGCCTGCTGCCCCAGTGGGCATGAGGCCTAGTTGCTGATCTACTATGCTGAGAATGTGGGGACTTACCAGAGGCTGTGCTGCTGGCTTCCTAGGGCACAGCCTGCTTCTGGCTTGCCCAGATGGGGTTTACACGACTGTGCTTCCCTTTTACCCTAGTGAGACAGATCTTTTCTTCCAACCTTCTAAGTTGTCTTTGGCTGGATAATTTTTTTACCCTGTCATTTTGTTGGTTCTGCCACTCCAGAATTCATTCTAATATGTTATTTTATAGTTTTTTGGAAGTGATTTTGAGAGACTTCAATTGAGTTTCTGCCTTATTCCACCATCTTGACTCTACCCCAACACTTAAATGTTACTTTTTAAAAATCCTCTGAAAAAAGAGACTTAATTTATCTCCTCAAAATTATCAAGAATACTCAATTGGCATCATGTGTGGACTATCCAACATGACTGAACCAAAGTTCAATGCCATACAGTAAAAGAATCAACTCTGCGTGTGTGTGTGTGTGTGTGTGTGTGTGTGACCTCCACGTTTAAGGATTCTGAAATTTCCTTATCCAACTATAATCTATTGGCCCTTCATCTCTCCCTCTGCCTTCCCTCATATAATTCTATGCTTCATCTTCACCTTGACCTCCAATTATTTGACCCCTCAATTCTCGACCAGGCCAATTCTTTTGCTGTACTAGCCACATTTTCCTCTTCTTCTCATCTTGACTCCTTGGTGAGTCAATTCTGCTCTACACTTGCCTCTCTTAAATTTCTTATTATATTTCAAATTATGCCCAGCTACACCTCAGCTTTAGATAATTCTCACCATTTGTCACCTTCTCCCCTAAACATGCGATATTGATCAAAGGTGGAGAAAAATAACTTGTTTTTATTGTATCTAGTATGTATTTATGTTGTATAAACTTAACTAGGCCCTCACTGCTTCTAGACCATCCTACTAGATCTCCCTTATCAACTCACTATCACACTCTCCACAATAGCTGTTCCAAAAATGTTCATCCTTTCTCAAGCTTACTATGTCTCCTCCTCCTCCCTCTTAGTTGAGAAACTTCCATCATAATTTACAGAAAAGTTGAGGTCATTCACTATGAACTCTCTCTTCCCCCTTCTTCTTCATTTGTCACTCAAACGCATTCTTCTACTTTCTCCTCCTTTACACTCCTTTCACATGACAAAGTGTCCTTGCTCCTTACCCAGGTTAATCACCTTCCATCCTGTCTTCAGCAGATTGCCCCCTCTGGCATCCCCACTGTCTCAATTAATTTTCAATTTCTCCCTCTTTATTTGCTCCCTTCCTATAGCCTACAAATATTCTGTGACTCTCCTATACCCAAAAAACTCAAATTTAATCCTTCCAACTGTAAGGTCTAAAATTCTAGCTGTGATATATAAAATCTAATGAGTGGTCACCTTAAATTAGAAACATATAACACCAATCTTTGGGCAATAAGTATTTACCAAAGTATGTTAGGTGTTAGTAAAGAGAAACACATGGATAAAGTATGAAATCTGTCCACTCTCCCTATTCGCCCTGTCCCTGCCACCAAGCTGAATTCTGGAAATGAAAAGACATCGCTTCTCTGCCGCTTGTCCCAGAAGCCCCCGTCAAACCAGAAGTAGGGCTGTCTACACACACAGCTCTAAGCTAATTCAGTGCTGGTAGCACTGAATGACACAATCCACAGGTGGTAGACACAAATTCCTGATGCTGATCTGACCTTCAAAACCCCAGAAAGGTCACTTCCAGACACTAACTCACATGCTTTTTTTTCAGGCCAGAGCTCACAATGTCCCTCCCAGCAGGGGATGTCATTCCAATTCTCACAGGTCCCCCTGTGCTTCATGCAAAGAAACAACATTTCCTCACATGAAGCAATAATGTTACAGCCGCCTATGACTAACAAAGGGAATGAAAAGAGAAAAAAATAAATTGAGTGACACATTAACAAAGGCTAAAGGGAACACTCCCCTATTAGCAGGTGGACATTACAAACAGAAAAACTAAAGGGTGCACTCCCCTTTAGTAAGTGGACATTATAAACTGTGTATACAATGTGGAAAAGGAAAACAGGAAAATGTCCATTTAAGTCTTTGGAAGTCTTTTCTCAGATGATTCTTGGGATGTCTTCTAGGTGTAGTTGTGGAATGGAAGTCTTTCAGGTATTTCAGATGATAGTAATCAGCAAGGAAAATTTCTTACAAAATTGAGCTTAACACACTTTAAATAGCTTTGCCAATAATCAAATCAAACAATGAGAGTTCTCAAAAAAAATGTCTAAGGAAATTCAGAATCTTAGTTGTTACACATGAAACATATAAGAAAAACAAAAATTGAAACATTCTCTAAAACTTAATATTACTACACTCCCCCCTGTGCAGGATAAATTGAGAAAACAATGGTGATATTAATTTAAAAAATAATTTTATCTTTGTTTCATCAATTTTTGCATCATCTGCCTAATTATCCTCATGCCATTATGAGAAATTAAAGAATCTAATATAATTGGTAGCAGATGTCAAGGCCAAATCCAACATTGTATTTATCATGACACCTGAGGTAATTATGGGGGTTTACCATAAAAGAACAGAGAAATAACTGAGTCAGGCTTAATCAGATGCATAGGATTGAGATGTCCATGACATCTGGCATATAGGAGGAGAAATTAAAGTCAGGTGTTGAATGAGATGGCATGGCCCAGCCACCCAGTGCCATGTGGAGGAAAATTAATCCAAGAAAATCCAACCTTGATGCTTGTCAATAGCCATTTGTTCAGCCTTTCCCAAAGCAGTTCATTACCTGGACTTCATGTAAGTCTCCCCTCATGTGAGAGTTAAATGTCTGCTCTTGTATGTATGCTCTTGTGATTGGATGGCATCTTGGACAACTGGCATCTGATAACACAGAATGAAGGCAATTACTGTCTTAAATGATAAATTGCCATAATCCAAGTCTCATATGGATTTAAAAGTTGAGGATAATAATGATCACAAAACAATGTCAATGTGAATATAATATGTAATATACAATTATGTAATAATTTCAAGTAATAACCTTTTTTACTAAATATACAATTACTTTTGTGAAAAATCAGAACATATTTTAATACAAGTTAAAAAACAATCTTAAAAGAATAAGACTCTCTACAAAACTAAGCCCATACTATTGAGTTCAAAATGTAGTTGCAATAGCATGAAAAAGAAACTTATGTAACATTTGAACTGACTTTTTTAAATCTAATTTTTTTAAATCTAGAACTTTTTTATTTCAACATCTACAATCCTCAAATAGCATGCTATTATTTTGCAAAATTTCTCCCTATTTATGGCAATAATAAATATGACTACATGAATGTGAAAAAACTTTTGCAGATATTCCCCACTTTTTTATATGCTTATCAAAAATAATACTTCTAGAATTAATTTACACTTGCCATGGCAACCAATTTGCCAGGGAAATGCTTTAGAGAATTTGATCAAATAATCAGTTGGAAAAAACAAACAATTTAGAATATGGGAGCACAATACTCCCA
This sequence comes from Dromiciops gliroides, assembly GCF_019393635.1. Classification (NCBI taxonomy): domain Eukaryota; kingdom Metazoa; phylum Chordata; class Mammalia; order Microbiotheria; family Microbiotheriidae; genus Dromiciops; species Dromiciops gliroides. The sequence continues at coordinate 194,986,469 of NC_057861.1, forward strand.
GAGTTCCTTTTGCTTTATAATTAAAGACAAAAACAGATTAACAAAATAATTACGAACAAAATGAGCATATCTGGAACTTAAAGGGTTTTCTAAGGTTGGTTTGGTGGAATTACAGCAGGTTGAGTCAGAATTACAGCTTGGCTGGGATAGGGCTGAGGTTGGTTGCTCTGGTAACTGAATAGAAGCTGGGAGTAAAGGTAGAGAAGGCTACATATGTGCAAATTCAGGACTTGAGGAGGGTAGATTAGATCTCTTGACCTCCCTGGCAGGAGGATCAAGGAGCATTGCCATGAGAAAAGTAGGATGTGGCACCAGAGGAGGGGGATGAGGTGGGGTCCCGAGAGGAGGAGGCAGGACCATCTCTCTCACGTGCTGCACAGCTGAGGCATTTACACTCAAACATGTTGGCTCAGTGGGGGAGGGACCAGGGAAATTTGAATCAGGCTTGGATTTGAACTCAGGTCTGGACTCCCCTTTCCCCACCACCAGGGGGACAAAGGCTTCTGGAGGTTGGGTCGTTGTCTCCAGGAATGCAAAATTAGAGAAATGTTTAGTGTTAGAATTTGAAAAAGCTGATGTCTCCTCCTGTATAAGCTCCTTGCTGGCTTTATTCCATAGTTGCCAAATAAATTAAATCTTTGGGGGTCTTAAAGTACAGGATTATTTGAAAATTTTTCAGTGTTAAGTAGTCAAAAGATCCATTATTTAACCATTTGTTTTCCACTAAGCTAGAATATTTATTTTTTTTATGCCACATAAAACACAATTTGATAAGCCTTGTTTTATTCATGCCTGATTGAATCAGTAGCTTATAAGAGTTCTATGCTGCAATTATTTTCTCAAGGGGGAAGCCCTGTATGATACAGTATGCATTATCACTCCACATTTTGTAATTCAAAAATTTCCTCACTATAACACAAAGAAAAGAATAAAAATTAAAATAGGAATAGAATATTCGAATTCATAAGGACCAAGCAAACAAACCAGGTCCATCTTGGCCTGGGTGAATAGCCAAAATCAAGTTGGCTGGAATAATAAGCTATTGGGTGCTGGACAGGTCCTATTTTTTGAGTCAGGACCCCAGAAGCCACTCCCTTCTGTACATGTACAAAAAGAGTAAAAGCCTTACTATAGTCTGGGAGTCCTAGTGCAGGTGCTGATAACAAGGCTGGTTTTAATTCTGTTATAGCTGAAAGATGCTGGGAATCCAGATGTAAAGGTTCTGGGACAGGATTTTTGGTTAGAGATATAAGAGGCTTAGTATTTTCACCAAAAGAGGGTATCCATTATCTGCAATATCCAGCTGCTCCCAGAATATTCCTTAGCTGCTTCTTAGTAGAGGGACCAGAGAGTTGTTGAATTGTCTGGACACTCTTAGGAGAGATGGATTGAGTGCCAGCACCCAAAACAAAATCCAAATATTCCACCTGAGGTAGACACAATGGTACAATGTCTAAGGTACAATGGTACCTTAGACTTAGAGACCTTATGGCCTCATTTGTGCAATTCTAATAACAGGTATCAGTTGTCTTCCTGGCAAATCTCAGCATTAGGTGCAGACAGGAGTAAGTCATCTACATATTGGACTGGAGTAGAACTTTTAAAAGTAATGGAGGCTAAATCCTGATGCAAAATTTGAGAGAATAGTGTGGGACTGTCAACAAACTCCTGTGTGAGTCTGGTCCAAGTCCTTTGTCTATTCTTTCATTTAAAGCAAACAAATATTGGGAGTCCTGATGAACTGGTATAGAAAAGGCAGAGCAGAGATATACCATTGTGAAGCATGTTGCTTCACATGAGATTGAAGAAATTATAATGGCAGGGTTTGGTACTAGCAGATGTCTAGGTATAACATAGAAATTAATTGCTTGCAGATCTTGTACAAAAGGGTAAACAGGCTCACCATCTGGCCCAGGCTTGGGTTTCTTAACTGGCAAAATAGGGCTATTGCATGAGGAATAAGGGCATGGGACAATTATGCCTTGGTTTTTCAAAGCCTCAATTATAGGAGAAATACCCTCAATGGCTTATCTAGATAAGGGATATTGTGGAATGGAGGATGCTGGGCCACCTCTGGTCCTAATGATAACAGGCACAGCAGATTTAAGGAGACCTACGTCAGTAGAGGAGGAAGCCCATAGGGATTCAGGAATATCAGAAGGGATTTCAAATGTATTCTCCACTGTTTCTTGAGTGTCTGAGATCAAAATTGGCAATAAGTGGACAGTATCCTCTGGCACTTCCAGGGAAATGCCACCATCTGGAGAACAAGTTTACAAAGAAGGTCATGGCCTAATAGGTTTGCAGGAGAGTCAGACATAAGTAGGAATGAATGTTCCGCTGTTAATGGGCCCAGATTCACTATGCGAGGGGTTAATTTTGCAATAGATTGTGCTTTTCCTGAAATTCCCACTGCATTTAGAGATCCAATAGGTGTACATTCACATCCCTGATATCATCCGATTTGACTTCTGACCTTTGTAGCTAAATACAAAAAGGCCATCTATAACAGGTACCTCTACTTTCTCTTCTCTTACTCTCTTCTCAGCTCTTTACAGTCTGGGTTTGGCCTTCTCATTCCACTGAAACTGATTTGTCCAAAGTTACTAATGATTCCTTAGTTGCCAAATTCAATAGCCTTTTTTCAATCCTCATTCTCCTTGACTTCTGTCCAGCCTTCGACACTGTTTATAACTCTTTCCTGTTTAATACTCTCTTCTCTCTAGGTTTTTGGCATGCCACTCTCTCCTGGTTTTCTTCCCACCTATCTCACCACTCCTTCTCTGTCTCTTTGACTGGATCCTTCTCTAATTCATGACTCTAACCATAAGTATACTTCAGGGTTCTGTCCTGGGTCCTCATTTTCTCCCTCTATACTATTTCCCTAGGTTCCATTATTATTTGATTATCATCTCTATGATGATGGTTTTTAAACAAACCTTTCCTGTCCCAAACTCTTTGTTAACCTCCAATCTTACATCTCCAACTGCTTTTCAGACACCTTGAAGTGGATGTTCAGTAGACCCCATAAACTTTATATATCCAAAGCAAAACTTAATGTGATTCTCCCTAAACTCTTCCCCCTCCAATTATCCCTATTACTATTACTATATCCTTCTAGTCTTTCATGTACACATCGAAGGAATCATCCTGGATTCCTCACTGTCTGTTACAATTCATATCCAAGCTGCTGATAGAACCTGCCAATTTCACCTTTACAACTTTTCCCACATCAGCCCCCTTCTCTTCTCTGACATTGGGACTACTGTGATACAGACCCTTATCAACTTTTACCTTGATTACAACAATAGCCTGCTGGTGGGTCTCTCTGCCTTAAATTTCTCCCCACTCCCAACAATTATCCATTCAGCCAATAAAGTCATTTTCCAAAAATGAAAATCTGATCACCATCCTACTCAATAAATTGTGGTGGCTGCCTATTTCCCTAAGGAGAAAATATAAAACTGTTATTTGGCATGCATAGCCCTTCATGACCTAGCCCCTCCCTACCTTTCCAATCTCCTTACACCTTACTTCCCAACAAATACCCTTTAATGCACTGGCACTAGGCACCTGGCTGTTCCACAAACATGATATTCCATCCCTTGGTTCTGGGCATTCTCTTTGGCTGTTGGCTCTCCCCCATCCACCCTCAATACTGACCTCCTTGGATTTGTTTAAGTCCCAAGAAAAAGCCCACATCCTACAGGAAACCACCTCCTATCATTCTCAATTCCAGTGCCTTCCCTTGACTTATTATTTCATATTCATCATTTACATATAGCTTGCTTTTGTGAGGGCCAAAATTGAATATATAGAGCATTAATCTCCCCTTTAAACTTTTCCTTTTATACATACCTCCCAGGCCAATAAAAAAGGAGCCTCTGAGCTTTACTTCATAAAGGATCAGGTTTTATTGCTTGAGAATTGATTAGACCACAAAGGTGAAACCAATTAGGGAAATAAGGAAGTAGAAATACAGATGGATAGCCTTAGCTCTAAACTTAGCCTATGGAATTTAGGCTTAAATTCACCAATCCAAAACTGCCCACCAGGCCGAGAACCAGAACCCCAAGATCGAGCACAAAACACCCCACCAACAATCCAAGACAAGCGTCACCAGCCTGCCTTCCAGGCTGAAAGAGCACAACCTTTTTGAACACCCCACCCACTGGAAGTTGCCTTCCTTCCGGTGGAGTTTTCTTCCCCTAAAAGGGGAGGTCTGGTGTTTTTCCTCCCCAAAAGGGGAGGTCCTTCAAAAGATGCTCAGTAGCACGCACAATCTCAGGGTGGGCCAAGTGTGGCCCCTCCCAAATGATTCAGCTAAAACTTTTGATATTAATCTTTACCACAAATAATTTTTACCACACTTTGTATGTATTTCTTTGCATGTTTTCTCCTCCATAAGACAGAAGCTCCTTGAGGGCAGCACTTAGCACAGTGCCTAGCACATAATATGAACTTAAATATTTATTGAATTGAATTGAACTTAGACACATTTGAATTCTCCACTTGATTTGGTCATAACAAGTACTAGCAACAGCAAAAAAGGACTAATAAAAAAAAAGGACTAATGATCTTGTATTTAGAAAGTATGAAGTGAATGGAAAAATGTATAGTGACGTGTATACAATGTATGATTCTTTTCTATAACAAACACCTGTTTGTTATCTATATTAAGATGTAAGTTTCTTCTGGAAGAGAAGGTAAAGAGCCTTGAAGAATGCATTCTATTTCAGGTTTCCAGGTAAAATGCTGCCTTTTACATGAAGCATCTTCTGATCCCTTCCCCCATCTTTTAGTACCTCACCCTATCATCTTGTGTTTATATTGTATATATTTCCTATATGTTTGTATGCACATATTTTATCCTTAAATGTAATGAATATTCCTTGGATGAAGGAATTTTTCAAGTTTTCCTTTGCATCCTCAGTGCCTAGAGAAATGTCTGGCATGTAGTAGCCACTTATTAAATCCTCATTGATTGACTGAATAATATGTGTCTTAGTTTGGGGGAGTATTAGGTCTCAAAGGGTTCAGGAAAAGAATAGGGAATTTCTCATAGATATTCTATAGGAAAAATCACTTTAGGAAGAATAGGAAACTAAATAAATAAATTCTGACTAGACAAAGCGAAACAATTCTGATGAGGAAAAAAAGGAGTTGTCTAAAGAGATTGATGTGACTGCAAAGAGAATTCATTGACCAACTTAGATTTTTAAAAGAAAACAGAAGATGGAATCAAGGACAAGAGGCAGAGGGTGAATACAAAAATGTAACATCATCCTACATATGTTGAAAGCTAAGGTTCAAAATAATCCCTATAGAGGAAAGCTAAGGACAATTTTAAAAGTTTTTTTTTTTAAATAAAACTATTTTATTATTTTCCAGTTACATGTAGAAATTGTTTTCAACATTTGTTTATATAAGATTTCAAATTTCAAATTTTTTTCCCTCCCTACCCTTCCTCTCCCCCTCCCCTAGACAGCAGGTAATCTGATATAGGTTATATATATACATAATAACAATTAAACATATTTCTGCATCAGTCATGTTATAAGAGAAGAATCAGAGCGGTAGGGATGTAAACAGTTTAATCTTATTGAGTAACTTCTTTCCCCCTGTTTACCTTTTTAAACTTCTCTTGAGTCTTGTATGTTAAGATCCAATTTTCTATTGAGATCTGGTATTTTCATCAGGAAACCTTGAAAGTCCCCAATATCATTGAATGTCCATCTTTTCCCCTGAAAGAAAATGCTCAGTTTTGCTCGGTAGTAGATTCTTGGCTGCAATCCAAGCTCCTTTGTCTTCCAGAATATCATACTCCAAGCCTTGTGATCCTTTAATGTTGAAGCTGCCAGGTCCTGAGCAATCCTGACTGTACCTCCATGATATTTAAATTGCTTCTTTCTGACTGCTTGGAGTATTTTCTCCTTCACCTGCTAATTCTGGGATTTGGCTACAATATTCCTTGGAGTTTTCCTTTTGGGGTCTCTTTCAGGAGGTGATCAGTGGATTTTTTCAATGAAAATTTTATCCTCTGATTCTATGATATCAGGGCAGTTCTTCTTAATAATTTCCTGGAATATGGTGTCTAGACTCTTTTTCTGATCATGGCTTCCATGCAGTCCAATGATTCTCAAATTGTCTCTCCTGGATCTGTTTTCCAGGTCAGTTGTCTTTCCAATGGGGTATTTCACATTTTCTTCTATTTTTTCATTCTTTTGATTCTGCTTGACTAATTCCTAGTGTCTCATGAAGACATCTTACAACTGTCCAATTTTAATTTTAAGGCATTGTTTTCTTCAATGAGATTATGCACCTTTTTTTCCATTTGGCCAAATGAATTTTTTAAGGAATTGTTTTCTTCAGTCAATCTTTGTGCTTCCTTTTCCCAGCTGCTGATTCTTTTTTCATAATTTTCCTGTGTTGCTTTCATTTCTCTCCCCATTTCTCTCAATTGATTTTTTTAAATCCTTTTTGAGCTCTTCCAAGAAGGCTTTTCGTTCTTGAGACCAATTCATCTTCCCTCTTGAGGCTTCACATGTAGGCAATTTGGGAGTATTATCCTCATCTGAGTTTGTGTTTGCCTCTTCCCTGTCAACACAGAAGCTCTCAACGGTGAGAGCTCTTTTTTGTTTCTTACTCATACTGCAGTTTTTTTCTTTTTAAATTTAAGGTCTGCTCTGGAGGCACCAGGGTCCCTGTTTCAAGCTTCTTGTGCTGGGTTATAGGGGCTGTGTCACTGGCTTTGTACACTGAGGCTCTATGGCTTGTGGATTTCTCCATGTCCTGGCCTTGCTGGCTTTGCACTGGGATTGGTAGGCCTGGTCGAGCCTGTCCTATGGGTGGCCGTCCAGCTGGCAACCTGCCCTCCCGGGTGGTGCAGGTAGGTTTTGCCACTGTCTTGCTGCACCACCAGCTTGTTGAGCCAGGATCCAGGAGCCTCAGTTGCTCAGCTGTGACCCACAGCTTCCTGTTGACTTGCCCTGACCCCCTCAGTGCTGTACTGCTACCGTGTGCTACACCTCCCGTTTGCCCCAGTGAGACTGACCTTTCCTGAAGTCTTCTAAATTAGCTCTGGTTGGAAGACTGTGTCTCTCTATAGGTTCTGTAGTTTCAGAATCTGTCTAAAGGCTTGATTTAATGTTCTTTTTGAGGGAATAGAGGGAGAGCTCAGGCGATTTGCAGGCTACTCTCTGCCATCTTGGCTCCACCCTGCAATTTTAAAAGTTTTTAAAATTTGTTTTTGTCATATTTGTAGCAATAGGAAGAATCGTTCAGAGCCAGCATGACTTTATCAATAATAGGCAGACAGGGGTTACTCTACTATTATATCAGCTGAAGGAGGAAGCTATAGTTTGCCTCTAATTAATCAAAGTATTCAGAAACATCTTTTATGCTCTCATTGTGAAAAAAGATATAGAGATGTGGGCTAGACAGTGATGGCATCAGGTAATTTTGCATGGGTTAAAAATTGAATATAAATATGCAATTCATGGATCAAGGCCAATAAGAAAACAAGTTAAGATGAAATCTAGAAATGAGTAGGTTTCAATTAGCATGCCTGCAGGAAATCAGGTCTACATAGAATATGTTACTAATATGGTTCCAAGTTACTAATATTAATCCCACAAGAATCTAAAGTAAGACAGGTTTCAGTTAGCAGGGGTCATGGTAGTAGTAGTAGCAGTAGCAGCAGCAGCAGCAGCAATAGTACTAGTACTAGTAGTAGTAGTAGTAGTAGTAGTAGTAAGCATTTTATCATTTTAAGGTGGATTTGCAAAGCATTTTACAAACATCTCATAATATCCCCATAGCAAACATAGAAGAAAAGTAGTATATCATTCTCATTTTAAAGATGAGGAAACTGAGACAGACAGGTTAAGTGAATTGCCCAGGGTCACACAGCTAACATAGGTATGAAGTTGAATTTGAATCCATTTCCTCCTAACTCCTGGTTGAATACTATCTCTGCTGTGCTATCTAGGTAGCACAGCAAAGTTATGCAGGATCCTTTTCAGATAATCTATGGTCAGCAATACAACACAGTATGGCAGTAAAACAATCATTTATTAAATGTGACTATATGCAAAGTATTGTGCTAGATATTAGATAAGATATAAAATTTATATATAACACTATAATTTCCTTCAAGGAACTTACTGTGTAATTAGAAAATATGACAACAATGGTCTGAGAACTATTTTAATTATTTTGGAAAGCAATTTGGAACTATGTCCCCAAAGTTACTAAACTGGGCATATACCACTACTATATCTATACCCCAAAGAGGATAAAGAAAGAGGGGGAAAGACATATAATGATGGAGTCAAAAATATAATTTTCTATGATTTAAGTGGTTTTACTTATAAGACCTCTTTCTGTGATGGCAAAGAATTGAAACTGAGGGAAAGCTTGTCAATCTGAAATTGGCTGCTATGATATATTAAGCTAGATGGAATGCTATGTGCTATAAGAAATGATGCAGGGGATAGTTTCAGAAAAACTTTGCCAGTCTTGTATAAACTGATGCAAAGTGAAATATGTAGAACCAGAAGAACAATGTATACAATAATATCAAAACAAGAATTTTTTCAATATTATTTCTACTTGCTGAAGATTTTTATCCTGTTCAGTTCACAACTGCTATGTTAGACCCACACCAGGAATAGAATTTGTTATGTCTTAAGTGAATTGAATAGTTAGATTAAGCCTAGCACTTTAGGGAGGTGAGATTATCCTTTTTAAACCAGGAGGCATACACATTTATATTTATTTATTTTTAATTCTTTTTATTTCATTAAATAATTCCCAATGACATGTAAAATTTTTTTAAAAATCATTTTTTAAAGTTTTGAGTTTTAAATTCTCTCTCCTTCATGCCTCTCCCACTTCCTTGGGAAGACAGGCAGTTTGATATTGATTATTCATGTGAAGTCGTGCAAAACATATTTTCATATAAGCCACTTTGAAAAAGAAAGTACATGAAAAAAAGAAAGTTTAAAAGATATGCTTCATTCAGAGTTCATCAGTTCTATCTTTGAAGGTGGATAACAATTTCTATCACATAGTATCCTTTGGAGTTGTTTTGGATCATTGTCTTGATCAGAGTACCTAACTCGTTCATAGTTGATCATCCTTAAAGCATTTCTGTAACCATGTTAAATGTTTTCCTGGTTCTGTTCCCTTCACTTTGCATGAGTTTTCATATATATCTTCTTAGGGTGTTTTTTTCTGAAACCATCCTGCTCATCATTTCTCTGAATCTGTCACATTCATCATTTCTCACGATACAATAATATTCCATTACATTCATATAACATTATTTGTTAAGCCAACCCCCAAATGATGGGCACTGACATTTTTTACAGTTCTTTGCTAAAGCAAAAAGTGCTGTGAATAATATTTTTTAAAATATATATTATAGGGGCTCTGTTCTAAATTGTTTTTCAGAATGGAATAATTTACAGCTCTGCCAATAGTGCATTAGTGTGTCATCATCTTCTCATAGTTCTTCCACTGACTGTCATTTGCATTTTTTGTAATTTTTTTTTTTTGGTAAATCTGATTGGTATGTAGTATACCTGGGTTTTAAAATCTGCTTTCTTATTATTTTTTGCATTTTACATGAATATTGAAAGTTTGTGTTTTTGTATTTAAAGTGCCTATTCACATGCTCTGACATTTAACTATTGAAAATGGCTCTTGTTCAGGCAGCTGGGTGGCGGAGTGGATAGAGCAACAGCCCTGGATTCAGGAGTACCTGAGTTCAAATCCAGCCTCAGACACTTAACATTTACTAGCTGTGTGACCCTGGGCAAGTCACTTAACCCCAACTGCCCTGCAAAAAAACAAACAAACAAAAACAAACAAAAAGAAAATGGCTCTTGTTCATATACATCTACCCACACATATCTATAGTTATGTATAGATCTATATCTATATATTTATGTATGTATGCATATATGTATATATACATATCTATCTATCTATCTGTGTGTGTATTTATATATATATAAAATCACTCCAGAGGGGCAGCTAGGTGGCACAGTGGATAAAACACCGGCCCTGGATTCAGGAGGAACCGAGTTCAAATCTGACCTCTGACACTTGACACTTACTAGCTGTGTGGCCTTGGGCAAGTCACTTAATCCTCATTGCCCCACAAAAAAAAAAATCACTCCAGTGGCTTCCAGTTACCTCTACAATAATATAACTATTCTATTTAAGTGTTAAAATATTTCACAGATTAGCCCTAACTTCTCTTTCTCACCTGCTGGACATTGTTCCCCATCCCACATGGGGTGTTCCATATAAATTGGCTTTCTCTCTGTTCCTCACACATAATGCTTAATCTCCCAGACTCCATGCCTTTGCATTGGCTATGTCTCGATTGTGCAAAGCATTTGCTATTAACTTCCACTTTAGAGAGTTTCTCACTTCTTTTAAGGTCCATCTTAAACACCATTTTCTGCAAGATATCTTTCCTGATCCCTGACTTCTCTCAGCTTCTAGCTACCTCTCAAACATACTATCTTATATTTAACTATGTTTTATTTACTTATGCTTATTTATATTTATCTTATGTAGTTGCTATCACCTTTTAGAATGTAAGGTTTTTGTAAGTAGAAATTGTTTCATTCTATGTACTTTTATTTCCAGCACCTAGCAGAGTACCTGGTATATGACAGGTACTTAATAAATTCACGTTGATTGATTGATCAGAGAAATACTGCTCCTTTTTTTCAAATTAAGTGTTTTCCATCTAATTCTAATTTATTTATTCTTAAAGTACCTTTTTTGGTCTTGAGGAGAGAAGATATATAGCACATTTTTGAATGTTGGCTTTTTAATGTTATTTTTTTCTGGAAAATCAAATAAAAGTTCGATAGATTAATAGATATACATGTGTGTATAGGTATATAACTTATAGGCATTCATGCATATATGTGTGTGGATTGTTTGGATATAGATATATGTATATATGCATATGTGTGTATATATGCATACATATATTGCAAACATTTATAATCATGGTAGAGATCAATGCCCTACACTTCTGTGAGGGGCAGAGAGGAGTTGGTGAGAGAAAGAGAAAAGAGATATCTAGGGTTCCTTTGGTTCCCAGCTTTAGGAGAGAAGATGAGTGATGCCAATCTCTCTTTAGGCCATTGAAAAAAAAACCTATATGGAAGAAGCTTACATGGGAGTTGCTGGTAGTCTCTATTATATCCCTACCCAAAGCTTGCTACACCAGAGACTACAGGGATTTTTCTCTCAATGAGATTTGGGACTCTGTCTCTCTGTCTATCTCTCAGTTGAGCTGAGATGTCTTGCTCCCAATGGAAGAAACCTTTCAATCTACATTATCTGGTATAGATTATATACCGAATGTATATTTTCTCTGATTTCTGTTTTGTTATTGTTTTGGATAAATGAGTTTATTATTTTCTATTTGTGTTCATTGTAGAACTGGTATTTGGGGGAAGGAAATCAAGCCTTGAATAAAAACCTTGGAGTCCTCCTTTCCCTATTAAGGAATAGCAATCAAGACTTTAGCTTGAACAAAAAAAAAATCACCCCCTAGATTAATAATATTTGAGGGATCAGATAGGTATAATTGTAGATCATTTACCCTTCTCTCTGAGCAAGGTAGAGTAGATAGCTTTTGACCCCAACCTCCTGCTTCCCCTCCTGACTCTCTTGGAAAAAGTCACTAGAGAAATCTAGACATCTGTTCCTACCTCTATACAAGCCACACTGAGACAGTCATATGCACACATGTATGTGTGTATGCATGTACACATATACACATATATAATACACATACATATACATACCTGAAACAAGGGAGGGAGAAAAAGTTGGAATTCAAAATCATATAAAAACAAATATTAAAATCTATCTTTACATGTAACTGAAAAAATAAAATACTATTAAATTTATTTTTCAAAAGAAAGAAAGAGTTACGTGGGGGTGGCAGAGCCAAGATGGCAGAGAAAAGACAATGAGTACTTAGAACTCCGGACACAATCCCCCAAACTCAAAATAATGCCATAAGACAATTCCTGGAGCAGTAGAACCCACAGAAGGATGGGCTGAGACCATTTTCCAGTCAAATATGGCTTAGAAGTTTGGCAGGAGTGGTCTGCTGTACCTGAGTGGAAGTGGAGGCCAACTTCTTAGTCATGCTGACACATATCCAGCCCCAGGCTGCACCAGAGAAAGAGACTTCCAGAGCCTCTGAATCAGCTGCAGCTGCAGCTAACTCAGCTCACAATCTGGTGAGAGGGTCAGGGAGAAATTACAGGGGTCTCTGCTGGCACTGAGGTAGAACTCTGACCTTTTGCCTGGGCTCATATACAGGACACAGTCTTGGGTGGCTGTTCCAGGTTGGGGAGGGGCACAGGCATGCCCATGCTTGCAACCAAAGTGAACCAGATTTGTTTCCAAGTTAAAGAGCAAGCAGCCTGTGGTTACTTACAGACCAGAACACAAGCTAGGTGAGTCAAGAACATGCCTCTCCTTGGATATTACCACCTGGGAGCCCCTGAAGCTTGGGATAGTGTGTCCTGGAGGCAGTACCCCACTTTAAGAAGGAGTCAAAAGTCAAGAAATAGGCTGGCAAGATGAGCAGGCAGACAAAGGTGTGGACCATAGAAAGTTCTTTGGTGACAAGGAAGATTGAGGTACACCCTCAGAAGAAGATAGCAACATCAAAGCTCCTACATCCAAAGCTTCCAAGAAAAATATGAATTAGTCTCAAGCCAAAGAAGTCCTCAAAAAGGACTTTGAAGATAAAGTAAGAGAGGTAGGGGAAAAAATGAGAGTGATGCAGGAAAGTCATGAAAAAAAGTCAACAGATTGAAAAGCCAAATGGAAAAACTCTCTGAAGAAAATAATTGCCTAAGAATTAGAATTGAACAAATGAAAGCTAGTGACTTTATGAGAAACCAAGACACAATAAAGCAAATCAAAATGAATTTAAAAATAGAGGGAAATGTGAAATATCTCCTTGGAAAAACAGTTGACCTGGAAAATAGATCCAGGAGAGATAGTTGGAAAATGATTGGACTACCTGAAAACCATGATCAAAAAAAAGAGTTTAGGGGTAACTAGGTGGTGCAGTGGATAGAGTACTGGCCCTGGAGTCAGGAGTACCTGAGTTCAAATCCAGCCTCAGACACTTAACACTTACGAGCTGTGTGATCCTGTGCAAGTCACTTAACCCCAATTGCCTCACTAAAAAAAAAAAAAAAAAAGGAGAGCTTAGGGGGCAGCTAGGTGGTGCAGTGGATAAAGCATTGGTTCTTGATTCAGGAGGACCTGAGTTCAAATCTGACCTCAGACACTTGACACATACTATCTGTGTGACTCTAGGCAAGTCACTTAACCCTCATTGCCCCACAAAAAAATTATAATAAAATAAAATTTGTTTAAAAAAAGAGCTTAGACATCATCTTCCAAGAGACTGTCAGGGAAAATTGCCCTGATAGTCTAGAAACCCAAAGTAGAAAAGAAATTGAAAGAATCCACCAATCACCTCCTGAAAGAGATCCCAAAATGAAAACTTCCAGGAATATTATAGCCAAATTCCAGAGCTCCCAAGTCTAAGAGAAAATAATGCAAACAGCTAGAAAGAAACAATTGAAGTACTGTGGTGCCACAGTCAAGATAACACAAGATCTTGCAGTTTCTACATTAAAGAATCAGAGTGCATGGAATATGATATTCCAGAGAGCAAAGGAATTGGGATTACAACGAAGAATCACCTACCCAACAAAATTGTTTATAATCTTTCAGGGAAAAAAATGGGGCTTCAATGAAAAAGAAGACTTAGAAGCATTAATGATGAAAAGACCTGAACTGAATAGAAAATTTGACTTTCAAACACAAGACCCTAGAGAAGCATAATAAGGTAAACAGGAAAAAGAAATCATGAGGGATGTTAAAAGGTTAAACTGGGGCAGCTACGTGGTGCAATGGATACAGCACTGGCCCCAGATTCAGGAGGACCTGAGTTTAAATCCGGTCTCAGACACTTGACACTTACTAGTTGTGTGGTCCTGGGCAAGTCATGTAACCCCAATTGCCTCAAAAGAAAAAGGTTAAGCTGTTTACATTTATACATGGGAAGATGAAACATCTAACTAATAAGAATTTTCTCAGTATTAGGGCAGATGATAGGAATAAATTTAGACAGAGGGCACAGGTGGGAATTGATTATGAAGGGATGATAGTTGTAGAGCATTTATTTTTTGTTCATCTTTTGTTTTTGTTTTTTTGGGGGGATTTTTGTGGGGTGATCAGGGTTAGGTGGCATGTCTGGGGTTACTGAGTTGGTGAGTATCTTCTGTCTGAGACTGGATTTGGGCTCAGGTCCTTCTGGGTCCAGGGTGGGTGGTTTGTCCACTGTGTCACCTAGCTGCTCCATGATGACATCTTTAGGGTAAAATTGAGCGGGGAGAAGATTGCACTTTGGGAGAGGGAGAAGGGGAGAGGTAGGATGGGGTGAAATCTCACATGAAAGAAGCAGGAAAGGGCTTATGCAGTGTGGGGTGGGATGGGGTAGGAGTAAGGCAGTGAATGATTATAAGAATTGTCTCAAAGACCTTACTCTTATCGTAGTTGGCTTAAGGAGGGAATAACATACACACTCCATTGGGTGGATATAGGGAAGCAGATAAGGAGGGAGGGGTGAAAAGAAGGGAGGGCAGAGTAGAGGAGGGTGCAGTCAGAAGCAAAACACTTTTGAGGAGGGATAGGGTAAAAGAAGATAGAAAATAGAGTAAATATCATGGGGAGGGAATAGGATGGAGGGAAACAGTTAATAATCATAACAAAAAATTTTGAAGCAGAGACAAGAGTAATATAAGATGATGATGAATGGATTGATGCTGGAGAAAGATGGGGATTGATTAATGATGATTGTTAATGATGATGATGAGAAAAATGTATGGTGCTTACTTTGTTGGGCTATTGTGAAGAAAATTATTTGTCAGGTATAAGGTACTATATAAATGTTATCTATTATTATTGTTGCAACAATCCACCTCATGGGTTTATTTATATAGTACTCTTTAAAGTACTATATAAATGTAGTTTACTATTTTAAAAAATGATGAGCAGGATTCTATTAGAAAGACCTGGAATGACCTGCATGAGCTGATGCAATGTGAAATGTGCTGTATACAAAATAATAGCAATGACTGTTGTGATCTGCTGTGAATGACTTGGTTATTTTCAGCAATGCAATGATTCAAGAAAACTCTGAAGGTCTTATGAAAAATGTAATCCATTTACAGAGAGAAAATTGATGGTATGGTTAGTTCCTTTATCTGAAGTTTTGTTTTTGTCTATTTTCTTTCACAACCTAGCTAATGTGGAAATATTTTGCATGACTGCTCATGTATAGCTTATATTGAATTGCTTGAATTCTTGGGGGAGGGGAGTGGAGAGAGAAGGAGGAAGAAATTTTGGAACACAAAGGTTTTTTTTACATAAAAGTATGTTATTATTTTATAGTTACATTTAGAGATGGTTTTCAACATTTGTTTTTATAAGATTTCTAGTTTCAAATTTTTCTTCCTCCCTCCCCCTCCCCCTCCCCCTTCCCCAAGATAGCAAATAATATGATATAGGTTATATATGTACAATCACATTAACATATTTCTGCATTAGTTATGTAATGAGAGAAGAATCAGAGCAAAAAGGAAAAACCTCAAAAAATAAAAACAACAACAAAAATAATAGAAATAGTATGGTTCAATCTGCATCTAGATTCCACAGTTCTTTTTTTTTTCTGGATTTGGAGAGCATTTTCCATCATGAGTCCTTTAAAACTATCTTGAACCATTGTATTCCTGAGAAGAATCAAGTCTATCACAATTGATCAATGCATAATGTTGTTGATACTGTGTACAAAGTTCTCCTGGTTCTGCTCATCTCACTCATCATCAGTTCATGTAAGTCATTCCAGGTTTCTCTGAAATCTGCCTGCTAATTGTATTCCATAGTATTCCATTACATCCATATACCACAACTTGTTTAGGCATTCCCCAATTGATGGGCAACCCCTCAATTTCCAATTCCTTGTCACCACAAAAAGAGCAGCTATAAATATTTTTGTACATGTGGGTCCTTTTCCCTTTTTTATGATCTCTTTGGAAAAAATGACCTAATAGTGGTATTTCTGGGTTGTGATAAAATAATGGAATTTGGCAGATACCCAGGGTCTGCACCTGAAGATTGATTTGGAATTGATTGAATTGGGTGAGACTAAGAAACTGTCTGAGAACCCACTTAAGAATGATTAAATGAGACCACAACTGTCTGGCCCTGAATGGCTTGTTGTTCTAAGAAGTTGAACCTATTTAAGGTTGATTAAATCAAGATTACACCTGGGTGGCCCTGAGTGGCTTGTTGTTCTAAGAAGCTGAACCTACTTAAGGTTGATTAAATCTGTGGCTTGTTGTTCTCAGAGGCTGTGGACTACATCAACAGGAGACCATCCTCAAACAATCAGCTTGAAGGATCTCCCCTTTCTGTGAGGGAGACAGGAAGTAGGAAGGTGAGGGTGGCTCACTGGATCTTGCCCTTTTTTGTTCAGACTTTGGCTTGGTGGCAGGGAGACAGAGAAAAAGAGAGGGCCACTTTTCAAACAAGATTTTGGTGTGGTGGCAGAACTTCATGAGGGCTGCTAGGGCTATCCCGCATAGATCTAAGCTAGGGTTTTCCACCCTATCTCTCTTCACTAGCTTCTAATACACTTTAATAAATACTTAAAAGCCTAAACTCTTGCTGAATTTATCAGTAAATCTTAGCCAGTTTCCCCCAAAAACTGGGGGGGGGGGCAGGTTAGGACCCACATTAGATTTTAAACATCACAGGGTCAAAATGTGTGCACAGATTTATAGCCTTTCCCAAATTTCTCTCCAGAATAGTTTGGATCAGTTCACCAACAATGCATTGGTTGGAACACAAAGTTTTTTTAAAAATTGATGTCAAAATTTGAATTTTACATGTAATTTGGGAAAAATAAAATTCTAAATTTAAAAGAAAAGAAGGAAACTAAAATCCTTTTTAAAAAAGAAAGAAAATCCTTTAAAAATGAAATTCACAAAATATATCTTACAGGAGGAAAGGAAAATAATAAATTTCCCGGAACTCTCTTTTTTAGAAATCATCTTCTCTCTATCTTACTTTTAGAGGCAAGATTATTCTACTCTTTTCAAACAAATAAAAATGTTTTATATTTTATTATTTCAAAAAATCATTTTCATGTTATTGGAAAAGCTGTTAACCCTATACTAACTTACCTTACTACAACTTTATTATAATTATATCATTATGATAGGGAATTACCTTGCAATCATAAAAAACATTGAAACTACGCTAGTTGCAACATCCTAGCATATTCTCTTTCCAATCTATTCTTTATACTACCATTTGAGTTATCTTCATAAAATAATGTTGAGATCACAATATTCCTCTATTTGAAAACCTTGATTGGCTCCCCACCACTTACTGAGTGAAGTATCAACTCCCAATCCTGGCATCCAAGGCCCTGAAATTTGCTTTTTAAAACTGCTAAGTAATGATCATACTATTCCATATCAGTCATTTTTATATTTTCAGTGTTCCAGGAAAACTGGACTACTTATCATCTCTGTGTCATCTTTCTATCATTCACACCATGCCTTTTGTCTGCAATAGATTTTCTTTATCTTTGCTTACGTTTATGAGATTCACTCATCTTTGTTTAAGTCCATCCCTTCCTTTATGACCCAATTTAGTTAACTCCTCCACCAATCTTCCCCTGTTAAGCTTTCTCTCAGGGAAAAAAAAAATTTCTTCCTCATATTTCTCACCTCATACCATCCTAGGCCATTCTTTTATACAAACTACATTTAGTTTCTTTCTTTCTTTTTTTCTTTAAACTCATGTCTCTGGGACATAGAGATAAGAGTAGAAGTTGTATGAACCAGAATGCAACCACATAGACAATGAGCATGATCATGATAATAGGCACCAGGGCAAGGGTATGTGGGGGAGAGGGGAGGAGTCCCTAAATAGATGTCCCTGGGCAGGAGATTTGTAGGCAGAATTGTGGCAGTGGAGTGAGGATGATGACTAGGAAGTAATTCCACCCAGTAGAAGGAGAACGATGTCTTTGGGAAGTGCAGCCACTATCAAATTCCAAAATTGAGGCAAGGGGAGAGAGTGAGAGTCCCTACATTTCACTTTTGCTTTCTACCTTAAACCTCCAAGCCCTGTAAGACAGTTCAACCTACTGACAACCAGTTGTGAAGCTTGTCCATTGGACATTGTGTTTTGGAATTATTTTTTCTTTTTACTTTTCCTTTGTTTGGGGAATTTAGATTATATTCTAATTCTTTCTAGTCAATTCCTTTTAAGCAGTATTTCCAGTATTGTAGCTGCATGAACTGAAAATATCTCTACTACAAAAATGTATTTTGGTTATCTTTCTGAAATTTTAAGTCTATTCTCTATATTAATTCAATTTTTGTCCTTTACAAGTTGAGTTCAGCAATGAATTCATTCAATTTTGGCTGTTTTTGAAGAAAACAACTGGATATTTAATTTTTAATTTTATTTTTGCATTTGCTGGATTTTTAAATTTTAGAGCAAAAGTTTCTTTTGAAATCCACATTTATTTTCCTTTTTCACTAGCTTCTTTTCTTAATGCTTTATCAGGTGGGTTTTATTTCGAATGTTCCCATTTAGAAGTCTCTTTTATTATTGATTATTTTTCTTTTTCTATGCATCTGCCATCATTGTGTTAAATCCTTTGAACTCCTATTTTACATATTCATTTAAATGCCTATTAATTAATGGTGCTATTCTGTAACTCTCATTGAACAATTTATCCAAATGCAAGTGAGAAGCTACTAGTATTTATTGCTAATGGTTTGCTGCTACTTGATACATTACTAGTGCTGTCTTGCATTGCTTACTTTTTGATTACTTAGTAAAATGTCCTTTTGTGACTGATCAGATATTGACATGATGAATGAAAACTATGAACTAAGTGCATAGTACTTGAAAAAAGTGACTCTGGAAGGTAGCATTCATAAGGAATTACTGATATTTGGAGTAGACTTGGTTGGGGGAATGAGAAAATTATAAAAGTCTTTAGGGGGCAGCTAGGTGGTACAATGGATAAAGCACAGGCCCTGGATTCAGGAGGACCTGATTTCAAATCTGACATCAGACACTTGACACTTACTAGCTGTGTAACCCTGGGCATGTCACTTGATCCTCATTGCCCCACCAAAAAAAAAAAATCTTCAAAGACAAGACCACTGGAATCTGTGTAATACAATTCAGATAGGGGCAGTATCTTGCAGTTGACTTTTGAATCTACAGAAATACTGTAACTTGGGGGGC
The DNA here is from genome assembly GCF_019393635.1 of Dromiciops gliroides. Classification (NCBI taxonomy): domain Eukaryota; kingdom Metazoa; phylum Chordata; class Mammalia; order Microbiotheria; family Microbiotheriidae; genus Dromiciops; species Dromiciops gliroides. Next base: position 195,005,882 of record NC_057861.1, read on the forward strand.
AGCTAGGTGGCACAGTGAATAAAGAACTGGACCTGGATTCAGGAGGACCTGAGTTCAAATCCAGCCTCAGACACTTGACACTTATTAGCTTTATGACCCTGGGCAAGTTACTTAATCTTCATTGCCCTACCAAAAGAAAGAAAGAAAGAAAGAAAGAAAGAAAGAAAGAAAGAAAGAAAGAAAGAAAGAAAGAAAGAAAGAAAGAAAGAAAGAAAGAAAGAAAGAAAGAAAGAAAGAAAGAAAGAAAGAAGGAAAGAAGGAAAGAAAGAAAGAAAGAAAGAAAGAAAGAAAGAAAGAAAGAAAGAAAGAAAGAAAGAAAGAAAGAAAGAAAGAAAGAAAGAAAGAAAGAAAGAAAGAAAGAAAGAAAGAAAGAAAGAAGGAAAGAAGGAAAGAGAAAAGAAAAAAACTTAAAAAGAAATATACTGGAGAAATACTGTAACTTGAATAAGTGATGATGACAACATAGCATAGAGGTTCAGGTACAATCTTGGCATTATATTTGGGCTTAGATTTTACAGGAAATGAAAGTAAACTGTGCAACATAAGAATCAGAGACCTCATTTCTGAGTGAAGGTATGCCAAATTATTTCTGCTAAACATTAAAGATAAAAAGACAATCAGGATAGACAGACCTCAGTCTGATGTCAGAAATGGTAAAGAAAGGATTTCTTGCCTCTTCCTTTCCCCCACATTTTGAGGTATAGGGGGTCCGGAGAAGAAATCATTAGAGAATATGATGGTTTGATAGATTTGAATGAATTTCCAAAAAAAAAAAAAAAAAAAAAACCATGATTTACATACAAGTTTTTTCCTTCTCCCCTTGGGTTAAAATGAGGTAGTAAGTCCTTCATTGGCCGTCAAGGTCCTGGCTTCTTAAACTGTGGGTCATGACTCCATAAAGGGGTCACATAACTGAATGTGGGGGGTCACAAAAAATTCAACAACAGTAAAAGTTATGTATACTTATTTTACATACCTATATACACAAGTTTGCATAAAAATTTCTCAAGCAAAAAAGCGGTTGTGAGTATAAAAAGTTTAAGAAGCCGTGGTCTAGTTTAGAGGAGGAGGTAGTGGTAGTGAAAACTATTTTTTGTTGTTTTTTCATCTTGAGAATAAGGTTAGAGTGGGGGTGATGATGGAGTAGTTCTATCTAGTAAGAGGGGAAAGGTGTGGCTTAAGAAGAGTTACCACTCTCAAATTGCAAAGGTGAGAACTAGAGGAGAATAGACATTCCTTTTGCTATCTGCCTTAAACCTCCAAACCCTACCAGACAACACCACCTATTGGCGATATTTAAATCAGAGTTATGTGACAGCAAAGTCTATGTTGTATCTATCCTTGTAGCATTAATACCTTGCCTAATGCCTTGCAAATAGCAGGTGCTATTTTAAGCATATTTTTATGTGAATCCAATTACAAATGCTAAAGTATGATGAATCATTCATTCCATGACCATGAAACTTAATAGAATAAATTTCTTTATTGTGTAATGCCTGACAGCTCATACTGAAAGAAGTAGATTTTTGTCTCCACTGCTTCTACAAAAAAAAAAATCAACTGTGAGGGGTGATGGAAGGTTAAAACTATTAATTACTGCAATTAATATGTCATGCATGCTTTTAAAGGTCGAGGAGACAGACTTGTTTCTGGACTAATAAACCAACTGTAAATATAGAGATGTAGAACTGAGCATTCCTTCTACATTGGAGCCTCGGGTTATGTGTGAAATGCATTCTTTTTAAGCCCTGTTGGCAATATTTAGAATTACTGAACTCTGCTTTACACTTGCACCAAAGTGAGAGCCACAGACTTGATAAACCAAAGTGTTGTTGATTATTAGACAGGAGCCAATTATTAGGGAGACAATAATTTATGTCTGCATTTCTGGTACATTAGCTTTTCATCACAAATAGCAACACCAGTACTGGCTTTGCAGTAAGTCTTGGTTTCTTTCTAATCCTAACTCCACTACTTGTTAGGTAGGTGTATGACCTTGACAAATACCTTAAACTCTCCAAACCTCCATTTATTCAACTCTAACATATAATATTTATATTATGCTACAATGTTAAAAACATTGATTATTAGGTAACTTATAGAACTGCTTCTAAAGTATAACAAAAATCTATGTGAAAACCACT